>NW_010509709.1:38289-41865 GCF_000687285.1 Phaethon lepturus
ACTTTTAAGAAGAAATCTGGGCACAAAGTGGGTGATCATTGTTCTCAATTGTATTAAAATGCCTGTGAGGTATATAAAGCGTTATGGGAAGGAAGGGAAGACAATATTAAGCCTCGAGATAAAAATTCAGAGAATATTTCTGAAGTAAAATTGATGGCTAAATGGGATTTGAGGCTTGGAAAAGTATTAGTCTTACATTTGATAACTAAAATGTAATTTGGAATTAATCAAGACTACCTTCCTTTGTCCTTACCTTATTATTCCAGTGTTTAACAAGCAACTCGTGCTTTGTTTCTGCAGGTGTTGTTGAACAAAACTCAGGCATGTGAGCTGCCCTCAAGTCAATGAAACTAATCACAGCTCACATGCTTATAGCAAAACATGAGCTTAAATTTAGCTGTGTACTGAATCGCTTTGATGGATTTGATTTTGTACAAAGAGGGGGAGCTTATGCTAGCGCAACATATTCCCACAGCACCTACTTACAAAAAACTTTTATTGAAATCTATATGACAAGGCAGATAAGTGCAGACCCTTTAAAGGAGGAGCGGAGTATCTCTAGGTCTGCAACTTTTTAATCATCCTCTTAAAAAAATAATCTCAAAGACACTTTACGATACATTATTAAATGAGCACGCGCTGCACAGATGAGAGCAATTTCTGTTCACACAAAGCTTTCCTCTTTCATTTATTAACTTATTACATACCACACATCAAACTTTAAAGCTATCATATAGTCTCAGGCCAAAGAGGTTTTTTCCCAGACTAACTTGTCTGGTTATTTATTTTTTATTCACCATCTGGATAGCCAGTTACTTCCTTTAGGCCTAATACTACTCCTTACAGCTCACAGTCACTATCGCTAAGGTTACTACAGTATCATCTGGAGATAAGAGAAAGTACTTTCAGAGATCTCGAGCAATCCTCCTTCCTGCAAGCATTCAAATTTTATCTCAGAGAACAGCAGCACTCTTTCTTTCCCTCCTCTGTCCCTCAAATTAGGCCAAGCAGCTGGGACCAAATATGGGACTCCCTCACATCCCATTGCTAGAGACGTGCCCTGTCAGCCTTGTGTGGGGCACTCCCTCCCTCCTCAATCTGATTAAGGTTTCATTGAGATTTATATACTCCTCCAAGTCATCCTTTTCTGACAAAAAAAGGTTGCAGCACCAGAAAAACCACTGGTTTGCTCTGTTCACAGAATCAGAATCACAGAATCATTAAGGTTGGAAAGGACCTTCAAGATCATCAAGTCCAACCATTCACGCAATACCACCATGTCCCCTAAACCATGTCCTGAAGCGCCACATCCACACGTTTTTTGAACACTTCCAGAGATGGTGACTCCACCACCTCCCTGGGCAGCCTGTTCCAATGTTTGACCATTCTCTATGTGAAGAAATTTTTTGTAATATCAAGTCTAAACCTCCCGTGGTGCAACTTGAGGCCATTTCCTCTTCTCCTATCGCTGGTTACTTGGGAGAAGAGACCAACACCCTCGTCGCCACAACCCCCTTTCAGGTAGTTGTAGAGAGCGATGAGGTCTCCCCTCAGCCTCCTCTTCTCCAGACTGAACAACTCCAGTTCCCTCAGCTGCTCCTCATAAGACTTGTGCTCCAGACCCCTCACCAGCTTTGTTGCCATTTAAGATGTGGACAAACCAGCTTGCCTGAAGTGAGCGGCTTTCACGGTTACCCACGAGCTACCAGTGGGAAAACACAGTATTGCTGCCACAAGCATTGAGTGGTTTAAACTCACTTCTGCCTTTAAATTAAAAGTGCAGATAAACATAATTTTTCACGCGTTGCTTGAGAGAGTAGTATGGGAATTAGAGACTTACTGTCATTACCACACTGAGTGCCTTTCTCTGCCCCACTTGCAAATACAGATATATAGATGCTTTTGTCACTTTATGAGGAGACTGTGCCAAATTGATTCTGAGGAACTTAATCATGCACTGAATGCTGTTGCCTCTGGAGCCTTTTTAATGTCAGAATCAGATGCTTTGCAAAACTTAATAGATTTAATATCATCTCCCCTTCCCTGACCAATTTGCATCTTTGAAATTTCGTGCAATTAAATTTCACCTAACTTCTTACACTTCCATGATAATGAGTTATGAACTGCAGAATCTACAGGCATGAATTAAAAAAAAAAAAAATGCCTTGAGACCAGCATCAGTATGTGAACAATATACATCTTAGATAGTTCCATCATTCTTTTCCTGGTGGCAAGCAGAATTTTCAGAGAAAAATTGCTACTGGATAATAAATGTGATGCCTGGTGGTCCTACAACAACACTACATTATAATATCAAGCTCAATTAAGGTCACCTTGATACAAAATTGATATTGCAGGGATGGAGAAAGGAAAGTAAAAGGAACACTGAATGATGCATAAATCTGGGGAATACAGTTATACAGAAAGGCCATTGAAACTAGGCCTCTCATCTTTGAAAATGAACACACAAGAAAAATGAGATATAGAAAACTACGAAGGCGATAGAAAACATAAGCATTATTTCAGGTACCTAGTTCACACAATATGACTGAGAAAGATGTTAATTTGATGAATCCCTGTCTTGAAGTTATTCAGTAACAAGGGACACAAACTTGAAGTCATAGGCAGCACTATACTATTGCTGTACAACTGTAGTTTAATACCTGAACACATACTCTAAATCTTTGTTTTGAGAATGTCACTAAGAAACAGCGAAACAAAAACCCAAATCCGATAAGCATTTCCTTGGCAACTGTGAAAGAAACTCTCTGCTAATCAGAGAGCTAATGAATAATGATGAAGCTAATCAGAAGCCACGTGTGGAAAGAAAAAGTATTGTTGTAGAAGTTGATAACTGTAAACAAATACAGTGAACCAAAATTAAATTACACCGGTCATTTAATTTAATCACTACCTTCTTATCAACACACAGCCCAGCGCCGAGGACGGCTGCAGGACAGCATGAGATCCAGAGCCCGCTGCTGCCCCATCCCAACCTCCCAGCCGTGCTAAGCCAGCAGCCGCCGCCACGACCCGGAGCACGAGGGGAGCTAAGGGTCGGAGAGCTGCTGCTCTGACGCCGCCGCCCACGTTTAAGCACCGCCGGAGCAGCGCGGGCGGCTTCAACAAAGCGGAGGAGCAGAAACAAGGGAGGGTGAAGCTGCCTGGAGAAGGAGACGCTAGTGGAGAAGCTGACATGGCAGATGGCTCCCCGGAAAAACTCTGTGCTGTGAGAGTGGCTAGCTGCTCCTAGGCTTGGATTATTTCTGCAGTCCATGTAAGCCCTGAAATAAAAACAGAATGTAAAAGAAGACAGAAAAGGGTTCAGGCTTTGTTATTGTATCAAATGGCCGCCAGAGTACTGTTAGTCTGGAAGAGAGTTGATGAAGCATTTTACACCAGGATGGTTCCTTTGAGATAACAGTTCTCACAGCAGGTTCAGTCTTCAGTGTTAAAAAAGCATCATCTTATTACAAATAAGAAAATGGAGTAAGAATACCCTAACCTGTATGTGTACAAAACTGATTATATACAGCAGCAGACAGTGAAGGCGCAGGAGCAGGCGGTCCCCATGTG
>NW_010509710.1:0-2448 GCF_000687285.1 Phaethon lepturus
CGCGGCGCCCCGGCCCCCCACCCTCGCCAAATGGCGCCTCTCGCTAGCCCCACGTGTCTTGAATAATAGCCACGCTCACCAATTTAAGAAACCATTACTGCCTCACGTATAGCTCCCTATTAAAAAAAAAATTATATGTGCAGGTGTGTCTAAATTAATAAGGTGATAGAAAACTTCCCAATCTTAGGTTTGAGGTGCACAGGTTTAGTTCAGCTGTTGAGTTTATTATTAATGTGCTGCAGCTTTGGTGGAGCAGTGTTTCTGACAGCACACGGATTAAGTCTGAGTCTCAGTGTGTTACTTTACAAATCTCTTCTTCCAAAGGATTCACTGTCTTGCAGCTCTCACATCACTCCAAAGAGAATCAAAATTAGATTTAAAAATTCAAATGCCTCCCCACCAAGATCCTGATTTTATCACGATCCTTTATTATAAATCTGTCGCAGTTTTGGAGAACAAGGCTGTGATTTTTGGTTTCCTGCTCTCAGGATTTTGAGGGCCTTATTTATTAACTCCATGAATGGCAAATTCAGAGCTATCACTTCCTAGTACTGTCACCTCCTTTCTACACTACTTTAAATAGAATTGATATTCCTGATAACTTGATGTAAGTAGACAGATCTAACAGCTCAAAGTGCATACTCCATTTCCAGTTCAATACAGATTTGTTTTCAGCTTCCAACACTTCAAGTTTAACATAAGCTTAAGCTCTAGGTGATGGGCAGTGATAGCCATTTCTGAAGACTGAATATAGCCTTCATCTTCTGGAAAACTCTACAGATGCAAGGCAGCCACAGGCAACTGACTTTTGTCCTCTTAGCACAAATTGTACATGACTTCCAGCTTCATTGTGAATGCACTGTAAATATCATTATTATCATTAATCTAGAACTGCAATTTGTAAAGATTAAAGGCTTGGTCTGGACTTCCCGTGTGTGCCAACAGACTCATGTCCAAATAAAAGACTCATGTCCAAAATAAAAGACTCATGTCCAAATAAAAGACTGCCAAAGTAGATACTAAATCAAGTTGTTGTAGAACCTATAGAAATTTAAAAGACTGTTTTTCCCTGCCAAAACATATGACCCTACTCCACCTACCCCCAAATAAAAAAAAAAAAAAAAATTAAGAGACTTCTGTAAGAGACCATGCTGAAGGAAAACTTCTACAGGAAAGCACTTCTAAGCCTCCCCAAATGTGTCAATATGCCGTCCTGGGAAGAGGAGAGGATTACCCCAGTGTGTGACACCAATCAGGGGACATAGTACAAGAGCACCTTGGTGCCCTGGCCAGTGCCACTGGATAACCAGAACACCTCTGAGCCTCTCTATACATCCACACCTGCTTGCATGGTGCTTAGCCGACCAAAAAGTAGCTGCACAAAATGCATCTTTATAAAAATAGAGGACCTGCAGCACTGTGACTTTCTGCTGTCTTGTTGCTGCCACACCACAGGCTTTCTTGGATGGGGTGCTCTTCAGTTTGTTTTCATATTGGCACAAAATATGTGGGGACGTGATACATTTGGGAATCCTCTGCTGAATTTGGTTGGTATTGGTCAAGAGTTCAGGGAAGAGATAAGGAAAATTGACAGGGCGATAATATAAGCCTGATTTCCTTAGAAAACAAGGCAAAACACATTGATTTTTGTCAGTCACTTGAATAATACTTTAAAATATGTTTCACTCTTCACAGGTAATACACCCTAACAAGTGACTTTAAAAGTGCTTTTTGTTGCTAAGGCAGGCACTTCAAATTTAATTAATACCACACTTCTAGTTGCTTCAAATATCTTAGTTTTTTATCTTGTGTATAATCTGTAAGACATCTCTCTTCTCATTGCAGGGCCCTCATTCAGAAGACAGGGCTGACATTTTCAACCTCATTATTCATGTATGACCCTATGTTTTAGCTTTTGCATACAGTATGGAATTATTATTTTCCTTAAAGGGAGCTTTCCGATTCATTCAGCACTGTTAACAACTGTATTCTGTGTGTCAACACAAAGTTTTACTGTAAGGGTAGATATTATCATTACTGTTAATACAGGAGAAAACTCAAATCAAGCCAAGAGGCTAGATCCAAAGGGGAACCAGCAAATCTTTAAGGAAATCAGAGTCTGAGCTCTGAAAAATGAGCCCTGACCCTGGTGCTTGCAAATGAGTGTCTGGGAATGAAGAACACGAAGCAAGCAGCAGTCTGCAAAGTCACCAAGCAGTGACTTTGACCTTAGGACCTTTGTTCAGAAGGTCAACATGTGGCAGACCAATGAAAGAATTCTGTTATTTCGTGTAAATCCAGCTGCCTTAGCTACTATATCACCTTTATTCATGTATTCATCTGCTAAGCCATCCAGCTTTTTTTTTTTCTGCTAAAAAAAACTCTGCAAAAGTCATTCACTGCCTAGTCCTATGTCTTTCCTGTACCCCAGTCTTGCTATGTCAGGCA
>NW_010509710.1:2459-35845 GCF_000687285.1 Phaethon lepturus
CCTGGTAAGCATAGTTAAAGATTATATATAGGATATAATTAAAGATTTTATTGTCAGGATATAATTAAAGACTGTATGAGAGAAGAATCCTGCAAGAATAAGCATTCTTAAAAACTGAGTGTTTAAATTTGAAGTACTTGATTTAGGTTAAAGTCAAGTTTATGTTACTTTTTGGTATTTAGTCTCCTAGGTTGTTTGGTGGGTTGCGGGTTTTTTTTCCTTTTTTTAAGGCTAAAAAGACTTGCTTTCTGCAGATCCTTGTTGTATGTTTTTGTAGCAGATTTATCTCTGAAGTACAAGAGCAGGATAGAGAACATATGCAGGACTTCGCAATGGTTGCCCAGGTCAGAGCAGAATTTTACCCAATCTGGAAAAGTTGCCTCCTGGACTTAAAAAAAATTAAATTCTGCAGTCATTCAAGACTGCATGCAAACAACAGGGCAGCATATTTTCCTAAATAAAGTCTGTAAAAACATTTTTATAATCATAAGGTATTAGCAAGCTACCGTAGGGATGGTGGCCAACTACTCCTGTGATACATCCAAACAGTGAGTGAGTGCAATTCAAACCTGTGCTGGGAGCAGTGAGAAGGTACAGCTTTTCAGCAACAAGTCGTGCTTTTTAAACAGGCACAGTAGTTCCAGTACTAGATAGCTATCATGATTACTTTATCTTTCCAGAGACGCAGAGATGGGCGTATGTCCCAAACAACATGAGTGCTTTGCCCTCTCATCAGCGCATTGATCTCGTGTCGTGGTTTAGCCCCAGCCGGCAACTAAGCACCACGCAGCCGCTCGCTCACTCCCCCTCCCGCAGTGGGACGGGGAAGAGAATTGGGAAAAAACTCGTGGGTTGAGATAAACACGGTTTAATAGGACAGAAAAAAAGAAGGAAACAACGATGATAATACCAACAAAGGAATGTACAAGAACAAGTGATGCCCAATACAGCAATTGCTCACCACCCCGTGATCGACAGCCCGTCCCCGAGCAGCGATTTCCGCCCCCCGGCCAACTCCAGTTTATGTACTGGGCATGACGTCGTATGGTATGGAATATCTCTTTGGCCAGTCTGGGTCAGCTGTCCCGGCTGTGTCCCCTCCCAGCTCCCCGTGCACCCCCAGCCTGCTCGCTGGCAGGCCAGCACAAGAAGCTGGACTGTCCTTGGCTGCTCAGCAACAACCCAAAACATCAGCACATTATCAACAGTTTCTCATCCCAAATCCAAAACACAGTCTCACACTAGCTTCTGTGAAGAAAACCAGCTCCATCCTGGCTGAAACCAGGACATCTCATCTCTGAAAGAGACTTTTTCTCTGATTGAGGGTTTTCCAAGATACAGCTGCCCAGAAGACCTTTTGGGTGGGATTTGTCTTCTCTAGGTACAGATAATTTACTGGGTTACTGTAGGCTCTCGGTATAGCCTGTGCAGGAAGGTAAACACTTCCAAAGGGTGACTTATTTCATAAAGGTCTGAATCATCTCTGGAAGTGACTGTTTCCTTCTGACTGTACAGGGAGTTCCTGAAGTTAGATGGCTGAATATGGGACCACATGCTCAGTAACTTAATACAGATACAACTGGACTCAAGCCAGAGTTACACATATGCATCTGAAAAAAGAAGTCAGTCATAATGAAACCATGGAAAATGGTGGAATCTTTCATAGTGAAGCCACAAGTATTACACTGTCTCGTTTCTCATCCTTTGAAAATACAGAGAACAATTTTCCTAATGTACTGTTAGTAAGAAGGGAAGAATAATTCAAAAGCCAACACAGCTCTTTTGATACATATCACAGGTATTTTCCATTCCAAAAAAAAAAGCCAAACTCTCAAACCCAACATTTAAGGCTAGGGATACAGACTTAAGCATTAGATATGAGTACATATGAGTACTAGTTATTAAACAGAATGACTATATTTTTCCCAAGTTGTAAGGGAAACCTCTATACCTGAAAATGTTTTTTTTATACTGTGCCCCAATGTGTAATTTTATTTTTTTTTTAAATAGCGTATGTCAGGCTAACATAGGTATATGTATGTTACATTATCATTATCTCTTAGTGAGAGTATTCTGAGCAACATAAAATTGGAGACCTTTGGGCTGAAGTCAATAAAATACCAATCTGTCTTCCATGCTTCAGAACCCATCACAAGCCAGAAAGAATAATTTTTCTTGGTCTAGCAAAGGTTTCTAAGGTGCAGAGGGGCCTGCAAAACTTTGTTGTGCCCTGGAGCTTATGAGAGCTAAGAATAAGGAAGAACCATAACACTATAATAAGAAAAACAGAGCAGTGAGCAAATAAACGTTTCCCATGAGCTGTTATGTTTAGCTTTATCATGTGAGCAAATAAATGTGTTGGCAAGGAAAATGTCTAAGACTCATCCCAATTATTCTTCTATTCACTGCAAAAGTACTTTTATATTGAACAAAAAAATGGGATATTTGAAGATATGTTGTGGATGATGGTCTCTGTTTGCATTGACTTGGAATTATTATGATCATGAATACAAATGAATATAGTTGCAGCACTATACCCTTGTTGGTCTCTAACTTGGGGGTCATGTAATTTTTTCTAGGCCACCCTTCTATGTCATCCTAGAAAAGTCTACAGATCTTTGAAACATATGAATGAAATCTGAAGGCAAATAGGAAAGCTGGAGAACTAAAGGCAATGTTTAGATTGAACTAATAATAAGAAAGTCTTAAGAGAAGAAGTAGTTTGACCTGAATTAGGTCTGGAAAGTTCAGGTGCTGCCTTCCCAAAACCTTTGGGCTTGCCTTTCTCATCACTCCACCCAATCCAAATAACTCCATCTGTTTCTTTCTCATTTTGCAAAGACTCTACCAATAACTATTTGCAAAATTACATGGGAAGACTCCAGTATAAGGCCTATTTGAAAGCTAATACAGGGGAAGTAGTTCTTAACTTTCTAATACAACTATTTTAGATTGTGTTCACTCTTAGGATTTGAGATTCAAATACTGCCTATCAAACTTACAGATCCCTGGTGTGTTAGAAATTGTACAGCAAAAATAACACTTGCTGGAAAAAATAATTATAATGTCTAGTTTGCCAATTAAATTAACACACAGTAAGCAACATGATATTCAGAGCAAATGCAAGCTGGTGACAATAAGGGATTCATTTTTTTTTGTAAGGGCAAAAATAAGGTAGTATTTGTCAAGAAAAGATTACATTTTCTACCAAATTGCTCCAAGAGATCAATTTTATGCATAGAATAGTCCAACTGAGAGATGACATACTTAGGAATGCTACTTTTGCTCTGCCAATGACCTGCTCTATGACCTTACGCAATTCAATAACTCACTTCCCTTATTGCTTCAGTTTCCACAACCGTAAGATGAAGGAAGTTATACTTACCCATTTGTGTAAGTTTATGAATGAGAGAATCTGCAAAGTATTACCGTATAGTAACCCAAATTGTAGCCTACCAGTTTGGATATCCAAAAAAGAAACACTGTTCACACTTCCAGCTCAACAAAGTACAACATTTCCATAGCACAAAGAATTTTAGGTATTCTAATAATGCATAATCCATGTGTATAATTCTTTTTAACACTTATGGATTCCTGAATAACTAAGCTTCCTAGCAAAATTATTTACTGATCTCGAGCAAGTAATGTAAGCATTTTCATGAGTAAATATGTAAATAGATAATTAGGTTGAAAGATCTGCAAAACTTTAGCTATAATTAAAATAAATGTTATGAATCAGGAAAAAGATTCCCACTTCACAGAGGAAAAAAAAAAATCATTTTCCAGTGCACTGCTTAGAGAAGTTGGTCATTTCCATAGGAAAGAAATAGTTTCAGAGTATGTTCAGTTTCATCAGGAGGTAAATGCTTTTTACAAAAATGGTATTTAGACTGTAAGCTCTTGAGGACAGAGACCTTTCCTTTTTAATATCTAGAAAGTGTCATGCAAATATACATGTATACATTAATATTTAATACACAAATATTAATAATACCTCTGAGCAAGGAGCATACTTTCTCACAAAATCATGTTAGATTACAGCTCTGAATGTAAATATAACAGTCCTACAACTGTAACTAGAGCTATTCCAAAGTAATACCAAGAAACACCTGAGTATACAGCAAATATTCTGTGCGTTTGCAATCTGTACATATTTATAAGTCAGATTTCTGAGAGTATGGGATTTGTGTCGTTTGAGACTTGTGTGATTAACTGTGTGTTTATACATGTGCATGGGCCTCTGCCTGAGCCCCATTAGTAACCTTTGAACCTAATAACCAACTTCAGCCTGCATTAATAGAGGCCTTAAATAGATCCTCTCGGCCATTTGTGAAAGACCATGCTAGTACCTTGACTGAAGGGACAACTACAGGGTAAAGTCGGTGTACCTTACTAGGTATCAAAAAATCTACAGGAAAACGGTAAGTTTAAAAAGCTTTAATCTTAAGTATGTATTTATCAGACAAGAGAGTCAAGCTTAGTGCCCCTTGCTGATCCTCTTGTGTCTAGCAGTGAACAGTCTTCGACAAAAAGCTTTTTTTGCAGTTACCTTTATCTCCCCAGTGGATCCTCTGCTGTCTAATTAGGGGTGAGCTTGTGTTGCAACCTTAGTATAATTCAATTAAAATGTCAATCAATCATAAAACAAATCTAATGGAAACCAGGCTTTGTTAGGTGTAGTACTTGGACAACTTCTTACTACAAAATTTTTATACAATATTGCTATACTGCATTTATACATTAAATTCCCATTATATAGTCTTTATATACACATATAAGTTATTATACCTATTTTAATACTTTCAACAGGCCTATTTATGCCACTACAGCTTGTAAACAATAGCATGTCAACTGTATTAGAGAAAGTATGAATCTGGTTCTGTTTTCTATTACACACCAAAAAAAAAAAAAGAAGCTTCTCAGTTGCTGGACTGAATGCAGCTGGCCACGTCCTGTAGTCCCGACAAATGGCAAACACAGCCTGGAGTTCCCATATGTGTCTTTTGGGGCAATATGAAAAGCACATAGCTCATTTATTTTTTTATATATTAGGTTATGGGTCTAAGTTCCTGATGGATGTGTATTCCAGCACACCGCTAGAACTTAGTAATTGAACTTTGTGTTTGCTGAAATGGTATAATCACAGAATCACATCCAGAAATCTTGGGCATTTTCTATTCCTTTATGTACAGAATAAGGTACAGAACAACATTTTTCTACACGTCTCAGCATTTTAAAAAAATTAAATGTAGGAATACAACATTATTCTGGTCAAACTTACCCCACATTTGGGGAGGTGTTTACGCGCAGACACACTGTGCGTAACTGGCACAACGCACCACTTTTTGGAAGATGGTATCCCTAAGGAACAACAGTTCATCATGGAGGCTGCTGATAGCCTTTCCAATGCATAAATTATTCCTCTTTTCAGTGCTGTGCATATCTGAGGGCATAATCAAGTCTTAGTGCTGGAGGGAGATACTTTTTGTTCTAAGAAATGAAGTCTGGAAAGAAGCCATTTACTTCATCTCTGTGAAGCATTACTCTTAAGTTTCATAAGGAAATGCTCTGCAGTTTCACCGCTCCTCTCAGGTTCATGCACACACTGAGAATTTCTTGAACACCTCAAGACAGATGAAGGTTCCCATACTCATCTCCATTTCTGACTAATGTTTGGTAAACCTGCAACAAAAAATGACTGTGTTGTTCTGAGGGTTTTAGTTCCCTGCAGACTCTGTTTCCTCAGGCCACCAGGTCAAATCCAACCTAGTCCTAATAAATGACTATTGATGACTATTTAGAGTTACGTGGCATGCACTAATAAGCACGTAACAACTACAAAACTGAGCGTTACCATATAGCTAACTGCACAGAAGAGGATGCTCTCCTAGAAAAGCAACATACACAAGTTACAACTGAGTAGCACAGTCCATTTCAGGATTTCCCCCTTTTGTACTCAAATGATATAAAATCTTTAGGAACAAAAGATCTGTCGTAAAGATAAATTAAAGGTAAAGAAGATGCCAGGACCCTAATAACAGCCTGAAATTTGTTCACAGCGCATATCAGTTTTAGAAGGTCAGGGTGTGAATGGGTTGAACTAAGAGGAATTTTAGGTGGTAGAAAGAGTGAAACTGCAATGTCTTTGTACATGTTAAGAACTTTCTCCATAATTGTCATGGTAGCACTTTCCACAAATGGAGAAAGGCTTCTTTTTTAGGTTATTTTTAATACTTATTTTGTGTTCTTTCCCATCCAATAAAAGGAAAAGCAGATAGATAGTCAATATTGCTGATTACAAAACTGGGGGGTTTATGACTGAGGATGAAATGTGATGAGTTAACCTTTTCAAGAAGGCTATGTTTAAATAAATTATTAGCAACTGTTCTTTTATCTGCTTTTTATGAGCCATTCATTCAACTCCTAATATATAGAGTGTGTGCACAGGGTTATCTCTGACAGCAAAGATTGATAGTAGTAGTTGTTCATTTTTTAAAGAAAACCATACAAGCTTGATAGTGAGAGTTAAATCCAGGAGTGACAGAATATTAACTGTGCTACTAACTTCTCTACTGCTGCTAATATTTTTCCATAATCCTAGCCTACTTTTTCTCACTTCTTTTCCAAGGGATTAATCCTGCCTCTTTGTGTGAGCAATGTTGGCAGGCGCTAGGATTTGCAAGAAACAAAATTGTGAGACATTTCCAAAGGAAGGTTTTGTTCTAAGGGACAAAACTTCAAAAAACAACCACCAAACAAAACCCTTTTGCAATGAAAGATGTGCACTTGTCTAAACTATGTATCCAAATGACCTATTTACAGACTTTTTAAATACTTCTCTACACTCTTTTTTTTCCCTACTCCTTTTCATTGCATCATATTTGAGTGATCTATATTAAAGGAATATATTTTTCCATTTTTTAGAACAATTAAATAAACTCATAATAATAATAGTAATGCACCAGTGCTCTGAAATATTGTACGACTATGCAAGTTTATATACTGAAATGTGCTACAAGCAAATGTGAAATGATCCTCCTTGATATTTATACCACACAAATACATGGCACCTTCAGGAGTTCCTCCACCTGAAACATTAAAGGTGCTCACTGGAACTACTTTAAATATTTCTACCAATGTCAGTGGTTCCAGCTATTTTGCTGTGAAACACTGGCCTACTTGGCAGCTGTAAGAGCTGTCTCCAGCCTGACTTTTATCTGCGCCCCACCAGGTGGCCAGCCAGCAGCACCTGAATGGCCTAATATATATTATTTTTCCTGTTTGCACCAGTAGAACATGCATTGCCATAAGTCCACTTGATGATAAATGTTAATCATCTGAAGATAACCCATATGAAGATAAATTGCTTATCTTTTTTTATTTAACTACAGATGGAGCAAAAATGTGTAAGGAAGTTATTTTTATGTATAATAGGCATATGTCTTCTGTTTATGAACACACAATCTCACACAGAGAGCTAGGATTCCTAGGCACAAACTGATAATGAAAACGTGCTTGTCCTTAAATTGGTGAGGAATGAGTAAAGTACAGAGGTGTCCACTAGGAACAAGAAAAAGTAATATTCTGCTAACTGCAGTTTAAGAAACAAAACCAGAAGCCAACAATTTCTTTAGATACATGTTGATTGGCACTGAGACCCTGAAGAGTTCTTTACTCATAACTTTTTTATGTCCACTTCCTACTGACTCTTAACTTTAAAACAACTGGCTAAAAATATTAAGATTCTGATTAATATGAAAATTCATTTTTACTCTTTGCAAACTGTACTATCACTGTCAATAGGTTAAAATTGTAATTACATGAGATATAACTGAAATGTGAGAAAAAAAGTCTTTCTTCATGGTGTCTTTTTCCATTTCAAGGTGGAAATAAAAAAGAAATTATTTTGTATCATTGCTATTTTTCAATATTTGGGGCAGTACTTTTCTAACAATTGTCAGACATCAGATGAAAATTAAAACACTCATCTCAGAAAAAAACAAGAGCATTTTATTTACATTCTGTTACACTTCATTCCTCTTCCCAGATTTCAATATTTTTGCAAATGTATGTCTATGTTAGATGACTAAGCTATCAAGTTACTCATAACAATTCACAGTGAGTCAGCATATGTGATTTCCAACCTGTTCTATATTTTATAACTTGGAATCTAGATTTAAGCTCACACAGGACAAAAGGCAGAAGAACAGCAGTTTGAATTGCACAGTTCTTCTCTGAGATGTTAAATCCATTTGGCTGTTTTCATGATAGACAGGTAAGATAATTCCTCCTGAACAGGAATATACAGGCAGTACGAGCCACCAGAAACTCCTTTACACTGCTGCTACCCCATCTTTCCGTTATTTCTAGCTGTTCTCGCATCAGAAACCTGGCAGCAGACTTTTCATGTACAAGTCCAGCTTTAAAATAAAGTGGAAGAAAAAGAAATGTTCAGACCAGCATCTTGTTTTATTCTTGCTAAGAGTGGGAATATTTCCAATTTTCAGGATCCTTTCACAAGATGAAGGAAAGAAAGTGGCAGAAGCATAGCGGTGCCAAATTACAAAGAACTGGCTGTACAGGCGATCCCATCCTTCACTCCCTCTCTGCAGCTGAGAGGTTGAGCCATCTGCCCTTTCAGCCTACTGAGCACTGTCCCGCCCGTGAAGACTCAACTTTGGAGTCCTGTTTTGTCAGGGCAGGTGCAAACTAGTACTATACAGGCAAATATGCTAACCTCTAATATTTTGGGCATTCCAGGTCCAAAAGCTGCCCCTCTTCTATGGAGCATGTGTTTTTTTAGCTTTCCACTGGGAAAAACAACGCAAAACAAATTTTCTGCTGGGTCACTGAAGGATTATGTGACCACAGCTGTCATCCCTAATGGATTAGTCTATCACCTTGGACCACAGACAGTTGTTATTTAATGAAAATTTAAGCATCTTTATATGAAGCGAGCAAAGAGAGCTATGCCTTAAGTGGGATGGAGTGGAATGGCAGCAATGCACTTACGGGAACGCGCAGGGCACTACCGGTGTACGATGTTTCTCTGAAAGAGCATGGAAGATTTTGTAGTTACTCGCAATCAACAAACTTGTCTCATTTTGATTGGAGTAAACAATGATTAAAAGCCTGACAATGTATTAAGAAAAAAAGGATATTTTTTAAGATCTCCACTTTTACTGTATGTTGAATATTAAAGAAGTTTCTAAAGGAGCTATGATGGGTGGACAATTGGATGTGGCTTTAAAATTACTAACTACAAAACTGGTTGATTGTCAAAGAGATATCTTATTATACTTTTGTTGAAGTAAACTGTGTGTTTGCTTGTGTCCAAGTTGCTAACTGATTTAATTGCCTCTTCCAGATGCCCTCTCCCCTACAGGAGACCCTTGCAGGAGAAGGATACCATCTCCCACAGCTCCAGCTGGTAGAGGGGTGTTTGCCCTCACTCCTGCATTTTGGTATTCTGGGAAATGTAGTGTAGCAGTGAAGTGGCCATTTTGCATCTGTTCTGCTTGTTTGTAAACAACTGAATTTAAAGTAGGGAGTGTTCAGAATAAGGGTGATGTCTGCATTGCATGTTAAGTCCAAGAGATGTGTTTTCATTAACGGACAAAAAGCCTTTAGATGAGATGCTCCAAGAAAGATCCTTTTATAAAATGGAGGGTGCTAGAAAGTGTGTGTAACTGCCACTATCACCTAATAGAGGTTACGCACTGATAGAGGGAACAAGGGAGCTGGCAGAAGCCTGTCTCTCGCTGTCAGTTCCAGGCTGCAGGCTTTTACGTTCATTTGTAATGCAATCAATAAGGAATAGCTTAAATTGGGCTCTGGAAGCTTGATTTTATAGTTTGCTAAATTTCTCTTTTAAATCTGTTTAAAATAAAAGTGAAGTTTCTATGGAAACCTTCCCTTTTATTCAAGGAAAATATCTCCAAGTCTCCCAGGCACTGTCTCTGCCTCACACAACCAGGGCTGGCTGGATCCTCTCCAAGAGCTGCTGCGCTCCCCACACCTGCCACGCCGGCACAGCGTTGGGCAGCGCGGCAAACGCCCGCCGCCACCTCTGCGATGCAATTAATTTAGCCTTCTGTGACCTCCCACAGACCAGGGAGGCGATGCCCCCTCTTCATACTCTTCCAGCTCCCAAAACAATTTGCAGCGAAGTTGTCATGGTTTAGCCCCAGCCGCCAACTAAGCCCCAGGCAGCCGCTCACTCACACACCCCACTGTGGGATGGGGAGAGAATCAGAAGAGTAAAGGTAAGAAAACTTGTGGGTTGAGATAAAGACATTTTAACAGGTAAAGCAAAAGCCATGGACGCAAGCAGAGCAAAACAAGGAATCCATTCACCGTTTCCCATCAGTAACCCATAACGGTTACTTGGGAAGACAAACACCGTAACTCCAAACGTCCCCCGCTTCCTTCTTATTCCCCCAGCTTTATATGCTGAGCATTAAGTCATATGGTATGGAGTATTCTTTTGGTCAGCTGGGGTCAGCTGTCCCAGCTGTGTCCTCTCCCAACTTCTTGGCACCCCCAGCCTACACGCTGGTGGGGCGGTGTGAGGAGCAGAAAAGGCCTTGACTTGGTGTAAGCACTGCTCAGCGATAACTGAAACACCCCTGTGTTATCAACACTGTTTTCAGCACAAATCCAAAACATAGCCCCATGCTAGCTACTATGAAGAAAATTAACTCTATCCCAGCCAAAACCAGCACAGAATGAAATTCCCTGCTGGCCTGGGAAACCCCAGATCACTGGCTGTATCCTTGCTGCCCTGTGGCACTGCCCGGCGCAGGGGCACCCAGGCAGATGCCATTGTTGTAGACTGAGTACAACCATACGATTGGGTTAGTGCCCAGGTAATGGTGACACTGTTCCACTTAGGTCTGGTTACTTGGTATGCCTTACTAACCACCAGCCTCCAGAGGAGGGATTGACAAGAGGGGCTTCAAGGAGACATGTAGTTACAAGGAAGGTAACAAGGATAGGGGAACGCCACTGGCATGAAGTCACAAAATCCACAGTAACAGGGGTAAAGGTAAAGGCAGCAGGCGGAGATCGCAACCAGCAACTCAACTGAGGGTCTATGCAAACTGCCCCCCCACACCTGCCAAGAGCATGCGTATTGATTTACATGGCAAGCGAAGCTAATTTAAATATAACAAACCAATATAACCACTAACCAATGAACGCAAATTTGGGCGGGTTTTCCGTTGTTTTTGCTAATCATGCAACAGGATAAATATGTTTAATTTCTTCATGTGGCGTGCTAGCTTTGTGGAATTACCACCTAGCACCCATCTTTGTGCAAACATGAAATAAGTATCTCGGCTCTGTGTGTAAGACTGGCCTATTGCACACCAGCTACCGGACCCCGCTTGTGGGGCAACAATGTGGCTCTAGGAAGTGGGAGATGCTAGCCACTTCAATCTTGCTAGGAGGCTAGGTGGCTTCCACGACTCAAAACTGTTTGTTCAGATAAAACTTCAGATGTGGGAAAAAACCAAACCAAACCAAACCAAACAAACCCAACCTTCCCTGAGATAACCTCTGTTTATGAATTACAAAGTCTTAGGGTCTTTTTCCCCCCCTAAGTAATGAAAAAAATATATGTTGATATCAAAGGAAAAAAATTACTAAATTACTTCGGTTTTAAGCTATCGTTACCCATTATTGTTATTAGCATCAGCTGATAGACATGATTTCTTTGTTTCCCTGAACACAAAAGAGCTTAGGGCAGTTTGCGTCCTTAGAGTTCCAAAGGGATCTCTTTTCCTAAGCCTCTCTCCCCTCTCAGTTTGTGATATTCTGAGATTTTTTGTTTGGCCCATTGATGCAAACTGCAAGCCCTGCTGCTGTGTTAGAGATCTTCCCCCAGCCTTCACTCCCATTACTTTGCCTCTGATCAGCCTTGCACAGCATTATCCAACCTAGGAACTGGGTTTGAATTACCCAACAGAAACGAGGCTTTAACAGTTTTTTAAATTAGTCCTGAACTCACCATGACTATTGCCCTCACCAGTTTCACCCATCGTTCATACAGTCTAAGCCATAGCAGCTACATATGAAATAAATGCTACAAAATCTGTTCAGAAAGGATCTATAACAGTTATTGTAAAACTACAGTAGAATATTTGTAGAAAGACAATATAACAATCAGATATAAATCATAGCTTTGCATAACTGATAAAAATTCAAAGGTAACAAGCTGTATAAATCCATAAAATATTTTAGAACTGTGTTGCATTCAATTCCATGTAATTTATTTTCAGCACAGCACTTCATTACATGACCTATTGAATAAAGAAAATAATTCAGTTTTGTACCCCTTCATTTTTAAATTCAGGAGTAAGATATGCAAGATTGCATGTATACAATTGCTAGATTTTAAAAATAAAAATAGAAACTTTAAAAAAAAAATAAATGCAAACTTTCCTTATCTGGCATTAATTAATTTGGTAGAGATCCTGATGATGAATAGATATGCATTAATATCTTAGTATTTTTCTAAACTTTATTACCCTAGGAAAAACAGGGTGCTGATTCAGTTTAATACATACTTTACCTACCCTAGCTGGTCATTCCTCACCTCTTAGGGGAATGCTGCCAAGAGATAATCTCCTGTGCATGTTCCTTATCCGCTCCTGTGCAAGCGGCCCTAAATTAACAAAAAGGAGGTATTTATCTACATGCAGAAAGGAATTTTTTCTTATTTCAAGTTTAACTTTTTATGTAATAATGCTTGAATAGAAGATCTCAGAAAACCATCTGATTACCTTGAGGATTTCTTCTTAACCCCTCTGATGACTAGGTAACTCTGCATTCATTCTGAAGCTCACTGCAAGTTAGTTAGCATAAAAGTGGTATAAAACAGGACTGTTCAACTTTCACAACTATGGCCAGATTTTATTATACCGAGTTGCTCACGGACCAGAGAACAAACAAACTTTATAACGTGATAAGGCATTTGGGGGATAGACTCAACCCACGGGCCAGGAGCTGGACAGCAGCATTGTAATACATTAAGGGCTCCATTACATTGCAGAGATACCGTATGAACAAGAGGTGGAAGTTGATGTATTTATTTATGCAGTTAGCAAAAGATGTAGTAGTTCTTACTGAAGAAACACAAACAAAATTAAGCAAACAAGTGGCAAACATTAAATCATTATTACTAGCATATAGTCTGTTTCTTTGACTGTATTATTTATGCATGCTGGTCTCATGACTTTGTGATTAAGGCTGCCAGAAATAATGTTCTTTAACCTCACTGTCATAAAAAGCCATCCAAATTGTAGCATTTTTAATTAAAGATTATTTTAAATTTTTCAGTAAGAGGAAAAAAAATCCCATTATATAATGATCAAAAGCAAAAAAGAAATTGTTATGCTTGTTAATCTCAAATCACAGGTATGTCTAATTAGTTCTTGTCATTTGGAGTCCCTAGATGAAAGATCAAAACAATCAATTTCCTAGTTCAAAGCTAAGATACAGCAGTGGGATTTGCCAGGATAAGTAAACCGCTCAAGAATACATGTATGACGATACAGAGAGCTGGTTATCACCTGAACACAGGAAGTTTCAGAACACCATTTATCTCATTCAAATGCTCTTGCGGCTTTATATCCACTGCAAACAATAGAAATGCCTGAAGACTTGCTGGAATACTGCATCAGAGGGCTTGTGAGAACTCCTGCATTCCTCATGTACAACAGCACTTTTTCATTGCTTCCCCCACATCACTGAGAGAAGAAAAAGGAGGAGGAGGGAAACCTCTCCAGACCTCTTTTGCTTCCAGTACGTGTCAAACTCAGAGAAATTCTGCAGCATCTCTGTGGAGGAAAGTACGTGTGAAACTTGGGTTCTGCTTCCTTGGCTTTGCCTTCAGTCTCCTGCCTGGGATCTTCCGGATGCTCATTCCTCTGTTGTTACAGAAATGAAGACAGAGTTCAACTTCTGCATGCAAAAGATCTGAATTTTTACTGAGTGCTTTCGGATATTGTAAAGATAAGAGTTTCATGTAATTGAACTCGAAGAATGTTGACCACATAGAAAATGTATTTCCTTCGTATCCAGGGAAAAGGCTTTCCTTTGCTCTAGTTGTCCTTTTCTTCAGCAGGAAAAGGATGAGAACACCACAGAGGAATGACAATGTGCAGTCCCTATTGCAGGCAAAGGGCTGAAGCTGGACATTCCCCTATGTTACAGCTACTCTTTTCTCCATATCCTCTTCAGGCTTTTGACTGTACTTTCCTAGGAGTCCTTTACTCCACCTTGGCCAACTCCTGCAGGTTTCCCTGCCCAGAAAACCCCTCAGATCTTCCTACCTTATTTTACAGCACCAGAACCCAACTCACCTTTTGGCCCTTCAAAATCCTTTCTGCGCTGCCCTTCTGGGCTTTGCAGGTTGCTGCGTCTGTTTGATTAGACAACCCTTGTTATAGGAAATATGATCTCTCAGCTGTAGTCCCACTGTAAGGGCATCTTACAAAAGACATGTCTTTTTATGTGTATACAGTTAATGGATAATAGCCCATTATCAAGAAGCTGTGACTTTGTTCATAGGTTTTCTTCCAGCAGTGAAAGTATTGTTGTCAACACACAAATTTCTGGAGCATTTACACAGAAGCAATTAAGGCCATATTCAGATAGGTTATTATTGTACCTAATGGGTACATAATAGAAATTTAGACACCTATTATGCTTCCCAGTTCAAAAGAGCAAAATTATCAGGCTCTTTAGTCAGGCCAAACAGAGGAATTGTCACAATGACTAGTACTAACAGACAACCCAATGTCCTGGTGACTAGGACTAACAGACAGCCCAATGTCCCGTATTAGGGGCTCAAATTAATTGTTCCGGGCAAGAGCACACAGGATTTCTTCTGTGCTTGAAGTTGTGGTTCTTTTCAAAGCAGAGCTCTAGAGATTTGGATAGTGTTCTGGATTTGGTCCTTGTACGACAGGACCTGATGCAAGGAGCAAGTGACTTTATCACAAAATGTCACAAGCTTCTTTGAGTAGACTGAAAAGATAAAGTCCTTTCCCCTAACATCACAGCAATCATTCACATCATTTATTTTAAGACAGTCTATCTGAATCCCTGAAGATTTTCTTCAGGGACTCTACCTTGTGAAAAGTTTTTTAAAACTAAAACCCAGACAAAAATATATTAGCTATTATTGTGATCATAACCTAAGTAATAATAAAAAAAGACTTAGTTACTCCATATACAAAAGACACCATACTCCTATCCTTGCTACCATCTTTCTTCTCTCTATGGTTGCACTGTGAACCCCACCCATGGCATAAAATAACCAAGGCACCCGAAGAGAGATTCAGTTTGAGCAGGTCTATTTTGAACAAATTCTTAACAACATCTAAAATAAAATTACTATGCTGCTTCTAGTTCCTGTAGAATTCAGACAGACAGTCCAAAGAAAGTGTCCTTCCCTTTAATTTTCTTGTTTTGTAATTACATACTAACTTAATAATGTTCCCCAATATTGACACCTAAGGACAAAGTACAGGCTCTGTAGTTTAAAATAAGAACTTTTTTCTTTCATTTCAACTGTGAAACACTACATGAAAACTATTTAAACACTTCTTTCGTTTACACTATGAAAAGAAAAATGTAAAAGCTGTTAAAAGCAGGGTCATAAAAACTCTTAGTGTAACCTTTTTTTCTTTAAGATGCAAACTAGACCACAAGCAGTAACTGCTTTGGTTGCTTGTAGAAAATAAGCACTTATCGGTGTGTTGCAGAAATATATTACAAGATTAATTAGTCACATTCCCAATACATTCATGCCTAAAACATTTTAAAACTTGAATAGATTTTACCTCTGGAACAGCACATGGGACTGTTCACTCCTCATCCTCCCAACCTTCCTGGTCATGCATATTTAAAGCAGCTGCCAGGAAACAGGCTGCCGTCCAGTGAGCTAAAGAGAAGCCACTACACTGGAGAGCAAATAAACCACAGGCCCTTGGCAATGGTCAAATAGCTTGAAGGAAGCAATTTCATTAGCAAAAAAAAAAACCCAAACAAACCAACCAATCCAAAACAAAACCAGCAAGTCCCCAACAGTTCAAAGAGTGTCTTCTAAAGCTACAAAGTCAAAACAAAAGCAAATAAACCCAGAAGCCTGGTGAAGAAATAAATACCTCCCCACTCCATTAATTATACTTAAGCTCAGGCAAGGAGTCAGCCACTTTCAGTTCACAGGTGAAATTCATGCTCTCCCTTCTCCATCCTTCCCCTGCCAGGTCCTTCCTGATGCCTGGCAGCAGCAGCGCCTGTGTTCTCACACTGCCTTTGCTGGAATTAGGAAACAGCTATGATGATTTTTTTCTAATAAAAAGTGCTGAATTAATCACTATTGTGGGATCAGTCTCATTATGGACACAATGGCTGTAAATTTTTGCTTAAGTTATGGTTAAAACAACCTCTGTGTGGTTTTCAGGTACATCACCCTTACAGAAAACCATAGTTTTGGTGATCAAATATTTAAACCCGGCTCTCAGAGGGCCTCTAATTCTGCCTGTGGATCTCCACAAAAGCTTTTCAGACATTTCAGATATTCTGTTAAGTCTCCATAGACTGGTTTTTACTGTGTTTTGCTGGTGAAACTGTACACTATCCTTTTCTGATGCAAGCTGAACCCCAGTAGCCCAATGCATGATTTTAAACTCAAAGGTGAAGAAGAAAGTCTGAGTTCCTAATGCTCTGCTAACAACTCTGCTTTGGCAGCTTGCAACCCAAATACTGCAAGTCAAAAGATACACCAGATCCAAACAAAGCCCAATGACCCAACACGCAGCAGGAACAACACACTTTTTCAGAACTGCTTCGATTTAAGAAAGCTCATTTTCAAAGCTGAGAACTTCGGGGCTTTTAACCATCATTACAATGTGGAAAGCGAAGCTCATGAACTGCTGGATTTGAAGAAGTGTTCTTGCACCATATTAGGGTATCAGAGATTAACTCTCGAGTCTTACTCAATTGGAGCTGAAAGGCTGAGTTTAAACAGTTCCTAACTTCATAAATCCTTAACTTGATTTCTTTCTGGCTTCTGGTCACACCCAAATTATTTTAAAAAGTCAAAGGCATACTGACACATAAACTAAAGGGTAGAATTGAGATTTTCTGGTTGGTAAATGAAAGTAGTCGTTTCTATTACTCAGTTTGTCCAAGGAGAAGTCCTGTGGCACAGCCCCCGGGAAACATAACCTTGGAGAAAGAGTCAAAGTCCTATCTCTTAATCTAATATTTTATTAATTTTTCACCACATTATACGTTCATTTACAAGCATCTGGTAAACATTTAATGACAAGTGTTTAACCATATTGCATACATGCTTTGTTTTTGTGAAAATTGAGCAAATACATTTCCTCGTTAATGTAGTTAATTTTACTATATGCAAATTTGAAACTCTAGCAAATAGCTCAGCATAATTGATAGAAGTATTGTGCCTTTTATCTTATTTTATAACTGTCAAACCAAGTTACTTATCTGTAGTTTACAGAAACTCTTCTATATATTAACTTGCCTTTGAGGTTCTCCCTTATATTAGTCGGAATTCACAGGCCTACATTTTTCCTTCTTCAGTTCCTTAAAATAAAGTACCTAGTATGACCAAAAGATTGAATGTCTCTAGCCTCAGAATCTGATGAGCTGACTTAGGCAGAACTGAAGAGCTTAAAATGCAGTCCTCATTGGCATAATCATCCTATCATGTTCCTAATGGCCCCATAATTGCAATAGTTGAAATAATCACATATTTTGATGTTAATGAAAGGTGTGTTAATAGGTCTTTCAGTAGCAATCCTATTAAATTATCCCCATTTTACATGGTCATACACTTTCTGTTCATCTACATGCACTAAGTAAATTGCAGTCTCAACTGAATATGCTACAATCACTAGATCAAACATCTTTCATTTAATGCTGATCATTTATCCAGGATTATGCAAATAAATAAATAAATAGAAATTAAATCATACTGAATCATCCATCTTTATTGCCTTAGTAGAAACTTCAGAAGGTTCCTCTCACTGATGGTTTTTTGCAAAAAAAATTATTGTTCATAAAAAATAGAACTGTATGTCGGCTTAGTATCTACATCTGTAGTATTTGTTAATGGAAAGGGCTTAGAAGTAGAAGCTGGTATCTGTGGGACTGAAGCATAGAAAAGGAGGCAGCACATGAGTTAAAAATCTACTTGACAAGTACATGGAAAAAGTCCATTGAAAAGGTAAATACAAAGACCTTTGCTCAGGAAATCCAAGATCCAGAAATTGGTGGAGTCTGGGGAAGTATCACTGCATGTTGTCCCTGTTCTTTTGTTTTTCTCCCCATAGGTGCAGCGTTGGGCTATGCAGCAATTTGGAAACTAAACGTATGTGAAGGAACAGCTAGAACAGTAAAATGCTAATGACAGAATGAAGACTGCTTAAGACTATATATTATCCTGCACATTGCTTATCAAAGTTCCTCTTAAAAACTGAAGTAAGCAACCAAGCAAGGAACCCATTGTACTAAACCACCAAAGTAAAAGAAGTTCTTAGAAATAAAAAGAATTTCCGCAAAAATTAAAGTCATGTCCTAGAAAAAGAAAAATACAAAATAACATAAAAACTTTAATCCATTAATATGTATTTATTTTACTAAATATAAAACCCTAGTAATAATGAGCAAAAGAGTTTTCAAGGAACAAGTTGTTAATTGCATAAAAGTTACTGAGGAAAAAAACTTTTTTCAAATTCATGAGAAGCAGGAATCCAACCAGAAATGAAGTTTAATAGACAACTGAAATATACTGACTGATCTTGAGAAAGACAAGGCCATAGTATAAAAGCTAAATTAATTCTATTCACCAATACACAAAGAATGAGGAGGAGGAGGAACTGTCTCATATTGAAGTGTCAGATGTCAGAATAATTCAATAGAATACATTGTAGCAAAGCATCAATACATTTGTTAACTAGGAGAACTAAAGAAATTCAAACATTAAATTGCTGAAATACTGACTATAGTAAGCAATCTGTTGGTCAAATCAGCCTCACTGAAGGGCGGCAAGAGGTATCCAGGTATTTCTAGTCAAAATAGGTGCGTGGCTTCAAAACTGAGACTATCAATAAACGCTATGAGAAAGTTAGACTTGTTAGGTAGGGAAGTAACTACACTATATTGGAAAAGGCCAATGTGCTTTATGCAAAGGGAATGTGATTTGCAACATAATTTTTGCTTCACAGATCTGCTGGAGTCCTTTGATGGAGTCAGTGGTGTGCCTACAAGATGTGTTTAGAATTGTATGCTACAATCTACAGCTGACTGTGAAGACCTGCAGGAATATCTTGTGATATTAACTCTGTAAATGGGAATGAAATGGCAGATGAAATTCAATGTCAATGAATGCAAAATGATGCGTTTCGTGGGAAAAACACAATAACCCTACTATAGATGCAGAATAATGAGCTCTGAAACGTCTTGTAGTCATTATGAGTAGATTTCTGAAAGCATCAGCTGAATGTTCAGAGGCAGTTGAAGTGGTAAATAGAACTTAGGAAATATTAGGAACGTAATAAAGAACAGAAATTGTCATTATGACACCATGTAATGTCTGGTGAGTCTACGGCTTGACTTGTGGGTGTAATTCTGATCATCCCAGTTAAAAAGAACTAGGGCAGTTTCAGAGGTGGATAAGTCAGGCCAGAAATATGGAGATTAAAAATATTCTTTACTTTGGAAAAGAGATGGCTGGTAGCAGGCGTGTATGATAGGATTATGTAAAATATTGAACAGCACAGATAATACAACCAAGGAAAGTTTACCCTTTATATCTCATCGCAAAATTGTTAGGGAACAGGCTTAAAACAAATTAAAGAGAAGGTCTTATTCATAGTAAATAAATACAATATAGTCACAATTGCCAGGGAACAATAGAGCTCAAAGGTATGTCTAGAAGAGGAATTAAGAAATTAATGTATGATAGGTCTATCATCAATCAATAACAGCAAAGGTCCAGAGGCAATCTCAAGATCAAAAAGTCCTTAAACTGCTGGTTACCAACAACTGAGTGACCAGGAGAGGTGCGACTTTTTTATACTTACACTGTTTTTAACCTTTCTCTGTAATCATGCACTACACCTCACTTCTGAGAGCTGGAGAGAGGTTTTGCTGGGTTTGAGAGGGATTCTTTTTGGCATTTGTATTCTCTTTTTCTGACCTGTGTCCAAAACCATACATTTTTGGCGAGTTTCCTCCTGTAAATAAATACTACTCATCATATTAAAGACGTGTCGATAGACAGGAATTTTCAAAACGACTATAGTAATAAACCAGAAAGGTTCTCCCTGCCTTAAAATTTAAGAATCATCAGTATCTTCTCTATAACCAGTCAGAAGAGTTTGACATGCAAGTTTTCCTACTGTAGAAAACATCCAGTTTGGACTGCATTTTTAAAAAAATAAACATTTAAGACAGAAAGCTTTGTAATTCTTTTAAATAGGGCTTCTGTGAAGCATCTGAAAGAGAATTTGTTTTGACAGATAATTTACTGATCACATTATCTAAAGCCTATCCTATTCCCCACTGAGTTTTGTTTCAGATATGGTGGGAAATGAGCCACTGAAAAAGCACACCATTTACTTGTCCTATTGAACTTATTAAATAAATAAGAATATATTGAAATAATATGAATTTAACTAACCTGGAAAGATTCTATCCATTAACAAAAAAGTTGTTAGTGGTTATAAAGCAACATTGTACACTAATGACAGGAAGTTTTTTTGTAAACTTTTTTCCTCCAGACGTTCTGTATGGTATTAGATTGATGGCTGTCACACTCTGCCTTAGAGATAACTTTATTTTAGTGACGAGCAGGGAATTTTTGAGTTGGATCACGCCTTCCAAAGCACAGATGTACAACTGCACATTGGAAGAAAGGGAGGTTCTTATCAAATCTGTTCTTGTATCTCCATGTTTAAATTACCAATAATTTCAAAGAAACATAAAAATATGGTTAATGCAACCTAAAGGTCTCGCAGAAAAATTGGGGAGCTATAAATTTCATTGGTGATGACAAGAAATTCCTAAAAGCAACTTGATCATTTCCTAAGCTGGGTACAAGCAAAAAAAAAGTATTTTAATCCCACCAAGCATGTGGTTGCATAGCAAGGACAGAGGAACAAAATAATTCTTTGCAGAGCAGTGACTGTATCCTAGGAAGCAGTGAAAGAAAAGATTTTGGGATATAGCAAGAAGGAAGGGGGAATAAGGTTACTTACGCACGAACTAACTATTCATGCTCTCACTCCCCAAAAGTGTTAATGTGATCTTTGAATGTACAAATAGGGTTTCAAAACTAGAGAGATTTTTATACTAGTATAGTAAATATTGGAACCATTCTTCGGCATATTTTAGTAATATGTTTAATGTTAATCAAAGGTCCACATTTTTTAATTTTCATTGAGAGAATTACTGTGACTGGATGGAGCAGGATTGCACTGTCTCAGCCAGAAACAAATTACAGGCAGGAAAAATTGTCTCTTTTGTTAAATTCACACTTTACTTATATCTATATATAAACTGTCCTTTTAGAGAGATCATATGCATAGAACCTGTCTAAACAGGTTAGGTTGGCATGGATATTTACATAGAATTTAAAAAATACATTAACTCCTCTTGTTTTTATAATATGTATTTCCTGTATAGATTGTTTCTGTCTTTTTATGAAATAGTAAAATATTACTGAAATATAAAAAATATATTTCTGGGAATGTGAATATTTTAAAAGTAAATTTATGCTATTAAAATGAAGTATCAGGAATTCTTTATTAATTGAATCACATATGAAAACAATTTTTCCTATTTGTCAGTGTTCTGTTATTACACTGCCTCACATGTCTACACATTTTGTCTTCTCAGCATCAGTCATCACTAAAACTTACTGGTACTGATGAAGTGAATACACCGCTGCAAACTTTCCTCTGGTGGAGTCCCATCAGCGATAGCTGTTAATTCAGAAGTGCATGCTGTGACTGCCCCAGCAGTATCACATAGCCATTTCCTTTATTTTGCTTTTTGCTTGGGCTCAACTGCTCTTCAAACAAGCTTT
The DNA here is from genome assembly GCF_000687285.1 of Phaethon lepturus. Lineage (NCBI taxonomy): Eukaryota > Metazoa > Chordata > Aves > Phaethontiformes > Phaethontidae > Phaethon > Phaethon lepturus. The sequence continues at coordinate 24,589 of NW_010509710.1, forward strand.
CTTACCACACTTGAAAAGATTTCAATTTTACCTGGAACAAAACTAGCAATTGAACCAATTTGGCTACAGTCTTCTAAACCAGCCTCATCTCCTCATTGTCTTTGGATAATGAAAGCTTCCAAATGTAAAATCTCCAACTGTTGTGAGAAAAAATGAACTCTTAAGTTATTGGTATCACTGTATACTCTTAAGTCTACAAAATGACAATATAATGTACAGTGTCTGAATTTAGCAACTGAATATCATAAATCATAGCTACTAAAAGTGTACCTGATCAGTGTGTTTGAGACTTTATTTGCTGAAGCTCTGAAGAGAGCTCATTCTGCAGAGCTAGATATTATACACAATAGAGAGATTCATAGGATAATCGTCTGTAGTGCAGGAAAATATCTGTTCGTTACTGTCTTTATGTATACGTTCACAGTCACAAGCTCCTATTGTACCACGTTATTTACCAAAATAAGATCATGTTCATTTTTGCTTGCTGCTCCCCACTAAGGCAGCAAGGCTGAGTCAGCATCAGTAGAGCCATCTTTGTTTTTAACAGACCTTTCTCTGGAGCCACATAGGATACTGATCCTACTCATGTTATTGTTCCCTAGGTCTTTGGAAAAGGTGATCTACCAGAAGCTGAGGTCTATATGGTAATCTATATCTACCTAATAACTATTCTGTTCTCATTTATTCCCCTGTGATCAGTTCATGGGTTTTACTAATTAAAATTAAATTCCTGAATAAGTAACATCTCAGTAGACTACAGGATTTTTTATGGCTAGAAATTAATCATATTTTACTCATCATGTTTAATATCTTTCCTAAAAATATTTTTAAGTTCTAAGGAAAAAATAAGATCTCATTCTGATACTAACATATATTCGCACTTTAAAGCTAAAAGCATAAGAAAGTGGTTGAAGATAGACCCTTCGTGTCAGTTTCCAGGACTGTTTTTGAGGCTTTCCCTGATTCATTGAAAAATTGAAGCTAATGACCTCGGGATTCTTCGTGGATCTCCACCACAGATTAAATTCAGTCAAAATCAGAATAACTATATAAACATATAAAAAACAGTAATAATAATGTTTGGATTATCACTCTCTTTACAACTCAGCTGTTAAAGAAACTATAAAAAAGCACTTCTAATTACAATTACGATGTCAGCCAGCAGTCAAAGGTAAGAAGCTAGCTGAAGCTATAATGTTTCAATATAGACACAGAAAGTAAATATTTGCATTGTGTATGTTGATACAGCATTGTATATTTCTCCAATGTTAAGTATGAAATACTAGATTTCTGCGTTTCCTGGGTATACTATGATTTTACTCAGTGATGATGCAACAGGTTTCAGATTAGTATTAAAAAAAAAATTCAGGAAAGTATATGTTCCATTCTTGAAATATTGGTCACAAAAGCATAACCCTGCTTGCCTTCATTAGTTCCAGGCTGAAAGCCAACACAAGATTTGCTTCCCTTTCAGTGCTATATTTTTTTTTCCAGCTTGTCTCTTTTTATTTACAGTCAGTAAAGCTTAGCCTCAAGTGCTGTAAAAGTTCCCCTTAAACACCTACCTACCTAGGTGGAGGTTTTGATAAAACCATATGACAGATTCAATGCACATTCTTGATGCGGTTTAAGTGACCTAATTCCAACCCACATTGCAACACTTCAAGAAAATTATATATTCAGAAAAAAAACAAATTTCCTTTCCCATTCATTTTTGGGTGTGGATGCGCCATATAAATGTCTGTGTGTCCACAGGTGAGGAGATGGTGCAGCACCTGCCATCTGCTCGGTGTCGTGATTTGCTAAAGGCCACAGAAAGAACCTGCCCACCAATTGGAAAATCTCCAAAGCCAATTTCACAGGAAATTTGCGGGGCCTAATTCTCAGGATCTGATCACAAAACATATGCCTAAATCCCATGAACAGCCAGATTTGGCAGGTATTCTCAAGCGCAAGCATAACAGGCACCAAATAGCACATAAAGTGGTTGTACAGTAGACTTCATTAAGGTGCACAGCAGGATTTCTTTCAGAAAATGGCAGCCAGACAGAGCACTGCTGATACTACCACTGTTTTACCTAATTATATCATTCACCTAAGCTGGGAAGGACACAGTTCATTCCCTTCACCTGTCAGGAGGGATTAAAATTCATACCCAATGCCTTTCCTGCAGGTGCTTCTTCATTAGTGTTTTATTTTGGATTGGTGGTGTGCTTTTGAAGAACCCTTGCTCATATCTCCACTTAGTGCCCTGTAGTTAGCATTGTCTTTCCAGTTGCCTCCATTGAAATTCCTGAAGTGTGTTTTCTCATGCTCTTTTGGGTGGTGATAAATCAGAAAATATATTCCAGGAGCATACTTGTGCCCTCCAATTACTGACGGGCATTCAGTCGTCAGGGTCAGGCTAGAGCTTGCCTGAAATAAAATCCTGAAGAGCATGTACTGTACAAGTCAGTCCTCAGCACTATCTATCTGCTCTGGTCACATCTTCTGCTACTGGGCTATGCTGCTTAGTGCAGCCATAGCATGAGAGGTCGGCAGGCACCTCCTTGCACATGACCTGAAATTGTTTAATGTCACAGTGAAGAATTCAGAATTCATTTTACTGGAGATACATACACTTGTGCACACAAGACAATAAGGTAACGGTTAGTATACTTTAAATAAAGCTGTGATCTGAGTACCCATTCCTTTCGGTGGGAATTGTCTCTCTATTTTTACAGTTTCAATGTAATTGCAAAGAGTGCTGGCTTAACTTCTGCATACTTCTTGTTCCAGTAAAAACTGCCATGGTCATGGACTTTCACATAGACCGTTGTTTTGCATTGTTTGGGCTCCCTTTGTATCAGATAAACAGCACCAGCAGAATTAGTGTCTCCAATCACGCCTCTTTAAGATATAATTACTACATGAGATAAAGCAAAAAACAGTAATAAGGTTATTGCAATGGTCTGGGGGGTGATGATAAGAAGCATTTACAGACTATTTTCAGGAACAGGCAGAGATAGTACTTCAATCCTAATGCAGTAGGATAGTTTTGATTTCCTCGAAATTTCCTGTTCTTTGAAATCCAGAGTTTCCCTTTCTAAATGTAAAAAATAATTAGGAGACCCAAAATATAAAATATAAGACTGTTCTTCATATTAAAATAGAATAGCCTTTGTGATTCCTTAGAATAGACTATTTTAGTTGGAAGGCACCTACAATGATCATCTAGTCCAACTGCCTGACCAGTTCAGGGCTGACCAAAATTAAAGCATGTTGTTAAGGGGCTTGTCTAAATGCCTCTTCAACACTGTCAGGCTTGGGCCATTGACCACCTCTCTAGGAAGCCTGTTCCAGTGTTTGACCACCCTCTCGGTAAAGAAATGCTTCCTAATGTCCAGCCTAAACCTCCCCTGGTACAACTTTGAACCATTCCCACACGTCCTACCACAGGATGCCAGGGAGAAGAGCTCAGCACCTCCCTCTCCATTTCCCTCCTCAGGAAGCTGTAGGGAGCAATGAGGTCGCCCCTCAGTCTCCTCTTCTCCAAACTAGACAAGCCCAAATTCCTTAGCCACTCCCCATAGGACATGCCTTCCAGCCCTTTCACCAGCTTTATTGCCCTCCTCTGAACACATTCAAGGACCTTCACATCCTTCTTAAATTGTGGGGCCCACAACTGTACACAGTATTCAAGGTGAGGCTGCACCAGTGCTGAATACAGCTGGATAATCACCTCCATACTGGGCTTTTATGGAGTTAATAACTTCTCAGACCACTATCTACATCATGGGACTTATCTGCCCTGACCTATTGCAGTGAATGATACTCAAATAAAATATGCAGTAAAAAGTAATTTAATAGAGGTTATAGATAATCATGAAGAACAAATTGGAAAAAAAACCCAAAACAATGTGACATAAGAAATAGGACAGACACACATATTGTCAATCTGCTAAACTTATTTGCTGCTGTGTAAGCTCCCAGCATCCAAGAAATATGTCTGTTCACTGCTAGAAAAAGTAAAATCTTGACTTGCAACATCTTTCTACATTAAGAAAATACTACTACTCAGTATGGCTTTCTGATCTAATTACAGTCAGATCAGTGAAAAATAGACTGAAAAGTTACAGCCATATGTATAAAAGTTCTTTTGTTATGTTTACTCTCTGCTGTACAGAGAGTTATTGCTTAGGATAAACTGATGATTAATTTATTAATTAATATTTCATCCAGACTGTCCCTGCATCTTTACAGTGATAGGAATAATGAAGTTCTGATACGGAAATTGGAACATCTAATCCCTGTGCATTTCATAGCATTGGGTCAAATATTACTTGCATAGCCATACAGACATGGTAAGTGTGAGAGAGTAAAGAGTATTAATAACTAAAATATCATGTTAAACGATTTTGCTGATATTCCTGAGAGGAGGAAGATCAGCTCAGAGCCTGACGTGAAAAAAGTAATCCGGATGAAGTAGGAATGGCGGGAACTCTGCAAACACTCTTCCTGTTTGATGCCTTGTTTTCTGAAAGTAAATTGACATCGACTGATGTGATCTAAATCCAACTTGTACGTAGTCTTCATGGTTGACCAAGCCAGCACACTGTAAACTTCTGTGCTACACTCTACTTGACAGAATAAAAGCGTCACTTCTGGGATTGCTGTCTGACGTGCAGAATCATTCTCAATACTGCAATCTCTTAGGAAAAAGCTTTTATCCCATCAGAGACTTCAGTCCCAGCCTTAGAAGTAGGTATCTATACATATGTATCTATATCTGCTTATCAGTAAAACATGGCCTCTTATCTCCAGAATGTGCAAATATTCAAATTAAATGCATTATTAAAATAATATATTAACTTAGTTTAATTTCATGGTTGTGTATAGTAAGTTATTAAACATTGAATTTTCTTCATAAAAGTCAGTGAGAGACATACTGTCACTTTCTCCAGTGAAGTAAACAACTGAAAATGTAAGACTTTCAATTGAATTTAGGATTTTTAAAGAAAAGCCAGCTTTTAGATCATGGCAAAAAAAGTGATTGATCAAACCATTCTGCATGAAATTGTACAGTTCAATGAAGATGCAGATGTACTGTAGAATATAAGTACTAATTTTTCTTGTAGCTGAACCCTCTCTGCCCCCACCAGACAAACACCCTCTAAGTTAAATGCCAGTTTAAAAAATGATGTAACAAGGCAGTAACATTTTCATTGGCTATTCTATTATTATGTTAATTGGAGCATGTAAAGGCAAGAAGGCACTATCATTTTATCTGTGTAACACCAGGAAACTCCAGGTGATGGAGACTTTCAAGACCTAGTTAATTATTGTATCATACCTTACATCCAGAAAAAAATCCTCTATTAACAGAGCATTAATTTGATAATTACTCCATGCACTTGAGGTAAGGGAGAATTTGAAATGCACTGAATGTTTCAAAAAAACCCCAAATACTTCCCCCTTAATAATCTGCAATGCTTGACTTAAGTTTGTGGAACTACTTAGAATGTAACAGACACTGGGCTACACGTAACGGATGAAAACCAATGAGGAGCAAATTACAGACCATGCAAAAAAAAGTACACCCTCTAGAAGTACGAACAGTGGTCCAGACCACAAGTGCTTAGAAGATGAGAGCATACCTGGTTGCACATACCTATTTGCAGTGCAAGATGCATTCCTCATGGTCTTCCTAAAGGTCACACGACCAATCAAACCAAAATCATGGACCCGATGAATGTAGAGTCTTTCAGGTGGTATGGGACTGCTTTAAACTGCAGGTAAACTAATGGTTATAATGGTCACTTCTGGTCCTGAAACCCATGAATCTTTTGTCATGTCACACTTAAAAAGAAAAGTGCAGGAATCTATCTGTTTAGATGTTCTAGTTTGCCTAAAATTATGATTTCTGAACATCTTCTAATGTTCTAAAACACATTTTAAAATTCATACCTGATAATGGTTTGTGTGTAATATTTTATGTTCTTTACTTCTCAGTAAAGATACTTTCAAGGAGCATTAGGGTATTCTCTACCTTCCCCCCATCTCTTCCTTCTTTTTCCTTTTCCCTTTGTCTCTTTCTCTCCTCTTTTTCTTACCTTCATTTAGAATCATGAAAGAGGGCAAGCTAAACCAAGGAAGTGAGTTTTTCACTTTGCTCTGAAGCCAGAGAGATTTGTGGTCATCCTAATCTCCATTGGTAATGAGCTCCCAAGCCCAGGTGCTGCTGCTGAGTAAGCCATCTTCTGCTCTTACAGGCTTCTCTCTCATGATTGACAGCTTCATCGTTGTTAAGGAGCACAGCTGTCAGGGCATAGTTTTGTTGCAAAAAAAGCCAACCACCCCCAAACCAACCAGACAAATAAAAATGTACTCTCCAGCACGTCTGGAGGTAATACCTTACATAGCTCTAAGTTCACATGTATTCAAGCAGAACAGAAACTACTGTGTGTTCTTTTATACATTTGTCCTGAATTACGTGGGATAGAAATAAATGGGAAGATTTTTGTGTGACTTTTTTTTAATCAATGAAATACTGTTATGAGCTGGAAGAGATACATACTTATATGGGCCAAAGCCTTGACTAAGAAGATGCTATTTTTACATCCTCATTTCCTGACTGCAGTGGCAATTCCAAGCCAAAAGTGGGAAGCCTGTAAAAATTAGTCTAGAATTCAGTTCTTAAATCCATATTTAAGAGCCTAATAAAGAGCCATTTGGGGAGGTTGTTTGAAACTTTCTGTTGGTGGAAGTGTTATACTTTTGTGACTCAGAATATTCCTTCAGGCACTCAAATTTGGGCCGAATACCAAACACTGAGCATCCTTCCTCAAAACCTCTGTTTAGCTGTGAATTTCTTTAGATGTTTTTTGGGGAGTTATAACTGCATCATAGAAGTTGCTTCAATTTATCACTGAAAGACTAGGTAAGATTTTAGACGCCTTTTGTTTATTGGCACATTACAGACAAACAAATTAGGGATTGAGCTGAGCAACCCACCCTCCCAACTTTTACTGCTGCAAATAGCTAAAGAAAATGCTTGATGTGCTTCATTTTTCCTAACTTCTATTATTTCAAACAAATCACCACTTAGTGCTTTCAAGGCCATTTGTCTTTGATTAAACATTTTTGTTGTGTTTTGTAACAGCAATTTTTAATGCTTGATTCCCAGTGCCATGTCCCTTACCATTTCAAACTATGATTTCAAGCCTTCGCATGGCAGTTGCGGGCCTCAGCTGCTCAGCTGTAGAAAACATTTTCTCCAGCAGCAGCAGCAGCAGCAGCTGCTGGCTGCTTGGCAGGCTTCAGCAGCCAGCTGCGGGGCCAGGGCTGCCAGCGCCACTGGGGCTGCGATGCGGCTCCAATGCCGATGTGGGCTGCCGCCGGTCCCATAGGCTCAGCTGCCCCTCTATCTCTTCAGCAGAAGACTTTGTGCACTTGTCTCTGTTTCAGTTCAAGAGGCTTCAAAAAGCCATTAGAAGATTTTTTTAATTGATGCAATAAAAATGGGGTCACTACCAGGTCATAATAATTTCCTTCCAGAGTCCCAGCCTTAAAGACTCACCCTCCGTGAATGTTAAACTTTCTTTGCTTAGTAGGCAGGCAAGCAGGCTGTCTGCCAAGCCAAAAAAACTGTTGTTTTTGTGCACTCTCACACATGACCCACAGATTTGTGACTGGGTTTTCAATGATGCCCCGAGGAGCCACGATGCCTGCGATTCACTGCCACCTGGAGGAGTTCAGGTTAAGCTGGAAAAGCATCTCTACCTCCAGTTGTGTTTTAACTCCTCAGAATGGCTTTCAGAAGAAAAAGCAAATTTATATAAATAAAATACTTCTCAGTAAACCATGTCCACGCTGCTTTATTACCTTTAATCATGTAGTGCAAACACAGCTGGAATTCTTTCTTTATTTCTCCACTTTCCTCATTTTAAAATGGGCTTATTTATTTTATTATTATAAATAATATTTATGAGATATATAAAAGTCTTAACATTTTATAAACTGTGCTATATTTCTGTTTACTTAGTCATTTGCAAATTCAAGCAATTTTAGCAAGTGCTAAAGCTCTGTTATGCCTTTAGATTCTTAAATACTCAGTTTTCAATATCAAACCTCTGGTTACCTAATAATTGTTAAAAAGTCCATAGTGCTTTCTAGGATGATAACAGACATTACAATAAAAAATGCTTCCTCAGCATTCCAGATATATTTAGAGTAGTGGGTCATATCTAATAAAAACAACTTTCCTATTCTCTTTGATATTTTTCCAATTAAATACAGTTTCTGTTCCAGTAGTATAAGGCTGTGTATAGACACCCAAAGTGCTTTTAAAAGAATGTAATTACTTAGTAAATATTACTGAGTTCCAAGAGTGGTTTATAATTCAAAACATGGATGGGATACACACTGATTCTTAGTTTTCAAGTAAGATTTTAAACATGTACTGTTAACGATTTAGCTCTTTAGCCAACAAATACATTACATCTCAAAATGTAAATGCCTCCAGCCAAGCACCCTGGGAGACAGCTCAGATGAGCTGTGCAATGATTTGCTAAAAATCCATCTATGACCTGCACACCTCTTTAAATAAACCTTTTAAATGGCAGAGCAGAAAAAGTGGCTCTTTGACTTACCTCTCTTTTCACACTTAAGGTGCTGATGGGAACAGAGATGGAAATTAATTTTGATGCACACTTATAGGCTACTATTTTGCCATTGTGACCACGCTTCAGCAGGTTTGGTCTGCAGTTTCAGTTTGGGCCATGCACTCGCACACTGAACGTGGCTCCAAAGGTACTGCCACAAGCTTGTTCAGCCTTGTCCATCGCCATGTCCTTGCCTCCTGCACACATCCCAAGGTACACAAGATCTTTGTAAAGAAAACTATTGTAGAGCTACGCTACTTGCAGAATTAAACCGTAACAGTCTCTAAGTCTGGAAAATTGAGCTCTGACTCACACAAGAGCAAATAGTCCCATCTACCATTCTTTATTCTTTCTGGCTGCATTAGATATATCTATTACAAGAACTACCTGTTCAAACTGGATGTCGCTTTTAGGCATTTTGTCCCTAAGAACTCAGTGACTGTAGCAGTGAAAAAGAGATCTTTCAAGGCTAAAGAGAGGTTATTTAACCTGAGATAGAAATTCAAAACGTTCCTGATTTTCCCATTTAAAAAAATATCCCCCTCTTGCAAACCAAAGTTTACATAAAAGTAAGATAAATAGCTTTTGCTGTTACATTTTGTGTAGAATTAATCAACGTGTCCTTCAAACCCAATATTAACATTTTCTTTTAAATCCCTCAGGCCTAATCTAGCTTAATATTTTACTATTTAGTTTAGACCTATATGGTCTGACAAATTTTTCTTTTGCATATGAGGGGTAGAATTGCTTAAGCAACCCTTAACCTAGCACTGCCAAGTCCACCATTAAACCATGACTCTAAACACCCCATCTACAGGTTTTTTAAATACCTCCAGCGATGGTGACTCAATCACTTCCCTGGGCAGCCTGTTGGAATGCTTGACCACTCTTTCAGTAAAGAAAGTTTTCCTGATATCCAATCTAAACATTCCCTGGTGCAACTTGAGACCATTTCCTCTTGTTCTATCACTAGTTACTTGGGAGAAGAGATCCCATCTTGCTACAACCTCCTTTCAGGTAGTTGTAGAGAGCGATAAGGTCTCCCCTCAGCCTCCTTTTCTCCAGGCTAAACAATCCCAGTTCCCTCAGCTGTTCCTCACATAAGACTTGTTCTCCAAGTCCTTCACCAGCTTCGTTGCTCTTTTTTGGACATGCTCCAGCACCTCAACATCTTTGGGGCCCAAAACTGAACACAGTATTCAAGGTGTGGTCTCACCAGTGCTGAGTACAGGGCAGGGGGACAATCTCTTCCCTACTCCTGCTGGCCACACTATTTCTGATACAGGCCAGGATGCTGTTGGCCTCCTTGGCCACTTGGCACACTGCTGACTCATGTTTAGTCAGCTGTCAACCAACACCCCCAGGTCCTTTTCCATCATGTAGCTCTCCAGGCAATCTTTCCCAAGCCTGTAGTGTTGCATGGGGTTGTTGTGACTCAAGTGCAGGACCCGGCAGTTGGCCTTGTTCAACCTCATACAGTTGACCTCAGGCCATCAGTCCAGCCAGATCCCTCTGCAGAGCCCTCCTACCCTCCAGCAGATCAACACTCCCACCCAGCTTGGTGTCATCTGCAAACTTACTGAGGGGGCACTCAATCCCCTCGTCCAGATCATCAATAAAGATATTAAACAGAACTTGCCCCATTAAGAGTGCCGGGGAACACCACTTGTGACTGGCTGCCAACTGGATTTAACTCTACTCACAACAACTCTTTGGGCCCACCTGTCCAGCCAGTTTTTAACCAGCAAAGAGTACGCCAGTCCAAGTTACAAGCAGCCAGTTTCTCCAGGAGAATGCTGTGGGAGACGCTGTCAAAGGTTTTACTAAAGTCCAGGTAGGCAACATCCACAGCCTTTCCCTCATCCACTAAGAAGGTCACCTTATCATAGAAGAAGATTGGGTTAGTCAAGCCATACCTGCCTTTCATGAACCCGTGCTGACTGGGCCTGATCACCTGGTTGTCCTGTAGTGCTGCCTAACCTCAGACTTGACTGGAAAGTGAGAAAAGGGTTAGTGACTCATGTGAAAAAAGATACCTGAAAAAAATATTTCAAGATTCAGTTGATTAAAATATTTTAAAGCATTTCTAAAAATTGGGTAATGAATTTTCAGGTTTGAAACTTTCCACAAGCAGCTAAATTTAAATAGATTTAAATATTGCTGAACACCCTCTCAGTTCAGAAAAAACCTTTTTAAAAATATATCCTGGCAAATTAAAGCAATCCTCCATTCCTTAATTAAGGCTTCATTTCCTGCTATATTTTCCATTAAAATTTTAAAAGACATTATTGGAATCTTTATGACTAATAGGACAATTATAATCTCTCCTCCACAGAAATAGGTCCTTCTGCTTGTTTTTTCATCTAAAATAATGTCTCTCAAGATCTTTCCATTTTTATAGATCAATTATCACTCTGTATATTCTTGGCATATTTTGGAAAGATTTTTCTTTTAATTTTGCGTATCATGGCCTTTCTCTTCCTCTTTTCTTTCTGGAAAGGTTTCCAGGCTTTTTCTCCTCTCGTCTAGGCTTTTGGGGGTTTTGTTTGCTTGTTTGTTTCACACATTTTTAATATCTCATTAGATTTACTACTCTAGTCCTTTTTTTTTCCCTA
>NW_010509710.1:35856-36270 GCF_000687285.1 Phaethon lepturus
TACTCTTTTCCCATATTCATCTTCCCCTTCATTCTCTGAAGCTGTCCTTACTTGTTATCATTTATCTTAGGGAATTATGAACATTTGCAATTTGCTGTTAGCTGGTGTGCCATGAGGGCAGAAGGACTTAAGAGTTGTATTCAAGGTTGGTTGAATTACTTCTGCCTAATGGTGGTGAATAGACAGTGGAAGGAGGGACTGTCCCCACTCACCTGGAACTGGAAGGACTGACCTTGTCCCCTTCCTGCCCCTGGGAACAATGAACTATTGCGTGTGTTCAGCAGATATCCCCATCTTGAGTCATGACTGAAGAAAGCCATAGTACGAAGTGCCTTCACACAAAGTTACATATATGATGTGAAAGTTGAAGTATATGCTCCAGTGAATCACAGAATCACAGAAACACTAAGGTTG
>NW_010509711.1:0-345 GCF_000687285.1 Phaethon lepturus
AGCCCCCCTGCCAGACCCTGGGCGCCCGCACCCGGTCCTGCAAGATAAATTTTAACTAAGTTGCTTGAGTTTTTAAAGGAAAAATCCTCAAAGTAGGCAAGAATAAACAAAGAGAACGCTACGGTATGGTATAAATCCCGTTTTCGGAAGAGGAGCAGTGTGCAAATAGAAAAGCCTAAAATCAGGTTTCTAGAGTAGAGCACTACTTCTAGATTGGATTACCAGCTAGGGACGTATCAAAATAAAATTCTCCAATTTTTCAAAGGTCCCAGAGAACTCTCGCCGCCGCTGCCTCAAGCCAGCGGCAGGGGTCCGCCCGCCAGGGCGCCTTGGTAGCTACGGGCA
>NW_010509711.1:376-36291 GCF_000687285.1 Phaethon lepturus
CTACGGTAACTTTGGCGCCGGGTTAGCCACGTGGTGGCAACCACAGACCACACTGGGGCAACCGTGAGAGCGCTGAAAAGCAAGGCGAAAACAAGGTCGCTGTCATTTACACCGTAGCAAACCCATCACCTGAAGCAGCAACAGGCCATGCTCTTTGTCAAGGCCAGGTAATATGTTTTTACTGGCACCGAGGGGCTTTTAATTACAAGCCTCCACGAGCTAACCGATTTCCTGACAAAACTCCGTCTCACAGCTGGCTGAACACTAAAAGACAAGGGTTTAAATAACACCTAGTAACACCCTAATTAATCTAAACCAAGCAAGACCAAGTCAAGTACCAAATCTGGTCAAATTAACAGTTACCATTTTTTTCAGGAGGATAAAAATACTGTTTCACCAAACTGTGCTATAACCAACCTCACTTTATGCACAACATTGTTTTTTCATTGCTTTACCAGAACAGCGAGGTTTGCTGTCTTTCGATATCCATTTCTTTTTGCTTTCTACTTCCCGTTAACATTTAATTTTTTCAAACACCCGCTTTATTAATCTCCTAAAAAAGCAGCAATAGTACTAGGTGTCTCTAAGGAAGCCACTCAAAACACACATGACAATGCATATACTGATTTGACTGAACACACTGCTCTTCAAGGTAAACACAGATTCAAATTCCCCTTCAGTCGCACCATTTAAAATAGTGGGGATTTTTTTTTTTCTTCCCCCCCCCAGGATTAATCCAGGGCCCAGGCTTTATTTTTAACTATACCTACACGAGCGAGCCACTCCAGGTGGAGGGACTATATTCCAGCAAGAGCTTATTGTGAATTTGAGACTTCTACATATGAAATGTAATTTCTATTGTCCTACCTGCATGAGTGATGCTCTGGACCACCTTGGCTGAGCAGTAAGCAAAATATAAAAACATACACATATGTATGGAGAGGCAGGAAGGAATATGCACCAGGAGATGTCTAAGCAGCAGAACAAACAACACTGCACTGTGTTTCCTTGGCAGAAACAACTGGTTTCAGATCACGCAGCTCTGTTAGACACCTGGATCCAGGCAGGTGTAAGACAGGACCCATAAGGGCCTCAGAAGTTGATCTGAAGCAAAGAGTGCTTATGGACAGCCTATACATACTAATACAGCAAACACAGCTCACAAATACAGCCTACATACATTCCCCTTTTCCAAACCCCATGGTAAGTACTTCTGTGTGACATCAGTCACGTCAAGAGAAGACTCAGTAGGTTCCAGTCCACCAAACCACAGTGTCCCATTGACCCATAAGCAACTGTAGAGCCTAAACAAGTTCCTTATGTGCAGCCATACTGTGTTATTAAGGAGAAATACCACTCTGGATCTGTCAAATGGGGCACCTGTGATACCATTTCAATCCTCCATGAAATTTTATAAGAGTATTAGTTACATTTTTCTCTTCGTTACTCCTCAAGGTTTAACACAAACTCAGCTCTGTGGCTGAAGAAGGTAACATCTTCAGGTTCGTACTACATGTTCTGGACATCCATCAGTTTGTTTATCAATTTGAATATCCTAAAGTCTAATTTGCTATGTCAAGCATTTGTTTTTCTTAAACATTATTATTTCAATGCTCATATTGTGCAAAGAAGGGAAAAATAATTTTATTATTTGATTTTCTTTTTAAATATTTCAATCACATTCTTAAACTAAGTATGTGATTTCAGAATTACGCTTATCCAAGTACAGAATGCAAGACTGAGGCTTGTATTCAGATTCTTTTCCTTTTAAATTGTACTTGCATTTATCTTAATTTTCATTTAGGCAGTTCTTTAGTATTGACCTCTTTTGGTTTTAATTAAAGCAGGACAAACCTTTCATATTTGTTACCTGACAGTAGGGAGCACAAAAGAAACGACACAACTGAAGAGGAGCAGTGTGGAACTCTTCACATGGCGTGAAGCTGTGCAGATGCTCAAAAATTTCTGAAATGAGCAATATCTTTGCCAAGTCCACATGCAGACAGTGAACGAGCTTGGGTATGTTTCTACTTCACTGCAGGCAGAACCACTGAACTGTTGAAATGATACCAGCACGGAAGACACACCCTTCTTTCATGAAGCACATTCAGATAAAAGGTATAAAATTTGAGTTGATACATCATCAGTCATTGCTGCCACCACTAATGAAATACGGATCCTAAATTTACCAATGTATTTCAAAGCAGAGAACAGGGACAGAACAAAGGAGGTCCAGACATGATTTATTGTGACTAATTTCAGCGAGTCCAGAATCGGCAAGCACCACTCAGAAAGGACACATGCTTCTATTTATTTAATTTGACATTAATAGCCGCTTCTGAAGAAGTGAAAAAGTAGTGCATTATATGAATCCTTTTCAACTATCCCATAGCCCTTATCTTTTCTTCAGTATGTTATTGTTGTTAGAGCATTCAAGCAAGGATATGACATAAAAGCTATGGTTTTCTACTGCAGCAACTTTGTGCTACTCCTTTGCCTTCAGTCGGTTCTGGAAATCTGGCTTTGAACACCCCAGGAATTAGACAGAACAGCTGTCCTGTTGTCATGAGACATACTCCAAAATTAAGAGAGCAAAATTCATTATGCAAAGTCCCAATGGCCTACTGAACAAAGCAATCATTAAAAGTCTTTAGCTGATGTAGTGCTCTCACACTTCCAGCTGGGGCAAAACTCCACCATGTCCACTGGGCTGATCTATAGAAATCTGGATTATGTCCCATATTGTGCTGGTTTTGTCTGGGATAGAGTTAATTTTCTTCATAGTAGTTATTATGGGGCTATGTTTTGGATTTGTGCTGAAAACAGTGCTGATAACCCAGCGATGTTTTAGTTACTGCTGAGCAGTGCTTACACAGCATCAAGGCCTCTTCTGCTTCTCACACCACCCCACCAGTGAGGAGCCTGGGGTGCACCAGAAGTTGGGAGGGGACACAGCTGGGACCGCTGACCCCGGCTGACCAAAGGAATATGCCATACCATATGACATCATGCTCAGCATATAAAGCTGAGGAAGAAGGAGGAAGGGGGAGACATGCAGAGTTACAGCGTTTGTCTTCCCAAGTAACCCTTCTGTGTGATGGAGCCCTGTTTTCCAGGAGATGGCTGAACACCTGCCTGCTGATGGGCATTGGTGAATGAATTCCTTGTTTTGCTCTGCTTCCGCAGGTGGCTTTTGCTCAACCCATGAGTTTTCTCACTTTTTACTCTTCTGATTCTCTCCCCCATCCCACCTGGGGGAGTGAGCAAGTGGCTGCATGGTGCTCAGTTGCTGGCTTGGGGTTAAACCACAACACATATATTACTTTTCCTTTGAGGTTTTCTCCTCGGTGGTACTTAGTTTAATCCCTCTATTCCTTAAAAGGCCAGGCTAGCTGAGCATTTAACCTGTGTGAACGCATGCACTAGCCTTACGGGAACAAACTTTCATCCTGCTGTTACGCAACTGTCAGTAATGCCGGATTGTGAGTTATTCTGGGAAGTAAATTACACAAGTACAAGCTACCTTTCTGGAGACTACACTAAAACTATCCTAGCATTTAACTAGCCGAAACCAGCTTTTTTCCAGCTAGATACAGACACAGTATTGACATCTAGGTAGGATTATGAGATGTATTAAATGATTTAAATCACCGCTTCAGTTCTACAGCCGTTTATAACTTTCAGAACAATTGTGATTTAATCTAGAAAGGCAGTGTAGTTAAAATAACCAACAGATATCCAGGGTCTGTCTTCTGCTCCAGATCAGCCTCAAATTAAGAAAACAGACCCCCAATTGTTTCACAGAAAACACAGATTGGTCAAAGCTCATAAAAAGTAGTTCTTTGTGACTGGGCTATGCTCCAGAAAACAAACCTACTGCAAGAATTTCTATGTTCTTATCAGTGGGAAAACAGACCGAGAGATACACCTAGTGCTATGCCTCCCAGCGCAATGGCCGCTTCTGCACAGTCATCAGAGAAGCTGGAGTTCCCCAGAGGAGAAGTCAGAGCACCTGTATTGGGTTTGCATGGCAAGGTTTTGGTAGCAGTGGGGGCTGCAGGGGTGGCTTCTGTAAGAAATTGCTAGAAGCTTCCCCAATGTCTGATAGAGCCAACGCCAGCCAGCTCCAAGACAGACCCACCGTTGGCCAAGGCCGAGCCCATCAGTGATGGTGGCAGCACCTCGGGGGTGACAGAGTTAAGAAGGACGGGAAAAAAACCTGCACAACAGAAATTGCAGTGGGAGAGGAGTGAGAATATGAGAGCACAACATCCCTGCAGACCCCCCGGCCAGGGCAGCAGGAGGGGCAGGAGGGGCTCCAGGCGCCGGAGCAGAGGTTCCCCAGCAACCCCTGGTGAAGCTGGCTGTGCCCCTGCAGCCATGGAGCTCCACGGGGGAGCAGATCTCCACCTGCAGCCCGGAGAGGGCCCCACACTGGAGCAGGGGGCTGGCAGATCTCCACCTGCAGCCCGGGGAGGGCCCCATGCCGGAGCAGGGGGATGCCCGAAGGAGGCCGTGACCCCCTGGGAAGCCCACGCTGGAGCCAGCTCCTGGCCAGGGCCTGTGGCTCCGTCGGGAGAGGAGCCCAGGCTGGAGCAGGTTTGCTGGCAGGACTTGTGACCCCATGGAGGGGCCCAGGCTGGAACAGTTCATGAAGAACTGCAGCCCGTTCTCTCACATTGGAGAAGTTCGTGGAGAACTGTCTCCCGTGGGAGGGACCCCAGGCTGGAGCAGGGGCAGAGTGTGAGGAGTCCTCCCCTGAGGAGGAAGGAGTGGCAGAGACAGCATGTGATGAACTCACCACAACCTCCATTCCCTGTCCTCCTGTGCTGCTCACGGGGAGGAGGTGGAGAAAATTGGGAGTGAAGTTGAACCCAGGAAGAAGGGACAGGAGGGGGGAAGTTGTTTTAAGATTTGTTTTATTTCTCATTACTCTGATTTGATTGGTAATAAATTAATTTCCCCATGTTGAGTCTTTTTTGCCAGTGACTGTAATTGGTGAGTGATCTCTCCCTGTCCTTATCTTGACCCACAAGTCTTTTGTTATATTTTCTCTCCCCTGCCCAGCTGAGGAGGGGAGTAACAGAGCGGTTTTGGTGGGCACCTGGCATCCAGCCAGGGTCAACCCACCACAGCACCTCTGTTAGACCCCTGCTTCGAGGCATCCTCTGGAGAAGCCTGTCTTTCCCTGGCAAAGTCGGAACCTCACCTGAACATCTCCGCTAGATACCTGAAGCTGGTGCTTTAGGATAGTCCTGCCACCACCCCTGGAGACATGAGACCAGGTCAGTTCCCTGTTCTGCCACAGGTGGCACAGCGGGGTGGCAATACAGCCACGCTCAAACCACTGCATTGCCCGGCCCTGGGCCAGCCTCCCTCTGCACATGTGGGTCAGCACTGCCCAGGGAAAGGCAGAAGCACACCCACATCTCCTTCCGTGCAGGAGGGACTTATGCTGGATTTCCCACACTGTGCCTTAAGGACTGGGGGTGATCCTGGTTTAGGTCCTCACTCCGCTTCCTTACAGAATATTTTTAAAAGGCCTTCATTTTATTCTGATGTGTACTGGGAGGTTTAGTTTTTTTTTTTTCAGGAGATAATAATGTTGGCTGTTAACAATACTGAGACAGCTCGCTCACTCCTCTTGAGAGAGGATGTCTGAAGTTGGATGAGACATCTTCTACCCATGACAGCCAATGTTTTTACATGACCCGGGGTTACAAACTTCACTTCTTAAACCTTGTGGTGCAGAGATGCCCAGAACACTCTTAGAATAAGGGTTATGGGTTTTTTTAATCTTGCCAAAATAAATTATATTAATTTCTTCCGGATGCTCCATTATCCGGAGCAAATGTACCTGTTTATCTCACTGCTGCAGTCTTGTATCACTCACTCCATGCAATAAAACACTATCATATCCAAGCACAAAACAAACAACAACTTTTAGAGGAAAAAAATATAGTAAAACCAAAGTTTAAACTGTCATTGATAACAAAGATCCCATTCTAAAGCTACAAACAATCTGAAGTAATATATACTGGGATTAAAGCAGTGTGGTTTTGAGAGAGATGCACTAAAGCCCCACGGTGAGTTGAGTTGGGTAAAGCTTGCCAATTGTCTACTGGAGCCCTTTTAATGCCTGTCACAAAGCACTCGCTAAGACAGCTTTTGTACAAGTACCACATTAATCACTCTGATCCACCTTTCAATCAAATGTTGGACTTTGTGCATTGTTCGGTTTTTTTAGCCCAGTGCATGTAGGGACTCTAGATTAATGAGTATTGACTAATTCCTCTCGTATATCTCCACATTTACTAGTTTTCCTGAACGATCACATAGAGGGATACAGTAGGTTTTCAAACTCAAACTTCTTCAGAAAGATGAATTTTTTTCAGTCTTCAACATTCAAGCTGAGATAACTGTATCTCTGAATTCACATTTTCTGATAAATAAGATGTGGTTCTACTCACGTAAAGAGCCAGTCTAAAGAATGACTGATGCTAATGAGAAAGAATTGGACCCACAAAGTTTAGAAGGACAAGATTATTTTCTTTTAAATTTATTTTCTCTTAAGAATATAAAAGTTTGGTCAATGTTGCATTCTCAACAGAGAAAGTTCTGAACAGATGTATGCTACTCAGTTGACCTGGAGGCTGCGGGAAGTGCTCATGTCACAGGAGTGTTCAGCCCACAAGACAGAGAGAAACAAATATCTTAGGAACCACTTTTGCCTTTATCGTCTCATGTTATTAATTTTTTATATATAATGTTGTGGTTATGAAATCATTATGAGGATACCTAATTTGGGAAGTTGGGTGTTTTTAAAAGTCTGTTAAGCGATTGTTTTTCTTAGTAAATGAGTTACTCATATTTATCATCGGTTTATACAGCCAGTAAAGCAGGGAATTGAACCTGCCAATGATGAGTTCAGCACTAGGTTGTTTGGGTTTGAATTGCTCTAAAAATAACAGCTTAGATTAAAGTTCTGAGTAGGAACGGAGTAATAACAATTTGAACTGGTTTTCCTTTCAGTTCAAAAAAGACATGAAAATAACAGGTCAAGTTCAGGCTTGCTTTGGTAAAAAGAAGCCACGATTCAGACTAGTTTTCATTTTTATTGCCTTGTTTAAAAAGTGTGAGGAGCCCAAGCAGCCAATTCCCTTGTAACTGTTTTTACAGCACATCTCTCAAAAGTTTTTTTGGAGTTTTTTTTTTTTAAAAAAACATTTCTAAAACATTCCACTTTTTTGCTTTTTGTAACGTTGGCCTACCTTAAAGCCTTTGGGAAATGTTTGCAGGATAACCAGAACACTAACTTAAGTAACTATGGACACATCTCTTTCCCAAAATAGATTTTGCACACTAAACCTCTTCAGGTAAATAGCCTGCCTCTGTGCCTGACAGCCAACAAGGTGATGACATTCTTAAGCAAAAGGTACAAGCCCCAGACTGGCTGAGATATTTTGAGCACGTCAAACAGGACAGCTTGTGAGAGGTTCACATGCAAGGACCACAGGCTTTCTCCAGCACGCTTTTCTATATGCCCTTTTGCACAAAGGTGAATTTTGTTCATCTTCAGTGCACAAATCAACTTCAGCAGCAGCAAGAACTGGAGAAAGGACCGATGACAAGGCTTTAAAAAAAGGGAAAATGACTTACCTACATGACCAATCAGTGCAGGAGCTGACAAGAAAAAGAGAAAAAGGGTTACAAGGTGTTACAGCTCAGCCCTGCTGTTATCTCCAGGCAGAATAAAATGCAAGGCAAACACAGGTAACTCACCTGCCCATTGCTTCCTTTATATAGGACAGTTTCTGGAAAACAAACAAACCAATCAACAATAAGTATATTTGAGTATCATAAGGTGAAAGGAACTGAAATGCAGTTTATATCACATTGCTTCCTCCCCTGTGGCAAAATAATTCTCCTTTCTTCTATGTTCATTTTTTGAAGTTCAATATTTATTAGCAAAATCCCCACTGAAAATAAAATGTGTCCTACATTGCCAAAGTACAACTGAAACTCAACAACAGACTCTGTAAAGAGCACTAGGTTTGTCAGAAGATGCACTGAATTTCTGCATTTTCCTGCATTGTTCTGCAGGAACAATGTTTTCCCATCTTAGAGGAGGCTAGCAATAAGGTCCTTTTAAGCAAGCAGTCTTAAGAAATACACTATTACTTCTGCTTCTTCTCTATAGATTTTAAACCACCTTTTTGAAAGTACAGTTACAACTTAAAAATAACTTAGTAAGATTACTCTGACGACTTTGTTTAGGGTTATACAAGTGACAGAGATGACTTTTTTCCATTTATTGGTGTATAAAGATGAAGGCAGGGCTACACAGTTCACATTTGTTCATCAAAATTATGCTGGTGTTAGTGACATTGGTTCTAGAGAGGAGTCACAGGAGTTTCTGTGGGGAACCCCACAAGAAATGGAGGAGATCCTGAGCAGTTTGCAGCATGAGAGCTGTTAAGGAATACTGCTGTATCCTGCTGCTGTACCCATGTGAACAGAATACAAGATAGACTCATAGAATGGTTTGGGCTGGAAGGGACCTTTAAAGGCCATCTAGTCCAAACCCCCTGCAGTGAGCAGGGACATCTTCAACGAGGTCAGGTTGCTCAGAGCCCTGTCCAACCTGACCTGGAGTGTTGCCAGGGATGGGGCATCTACCACCTCTCTGGGCAACCTGGGCCAGTGTTTCACCATCCTCATTATGAAACATTTCTTCCTTACAGCTAGTCTAAATCTGCCCTCTTTCAGTTTAAAACCATTACCCCTCATCCTATTGCTACAAGCCTTGCTAAAATACTTACAAGAGATTGTTGTCCAGCCACAAAACTTCTGTTTCTCTCTAGTTTTAGGGGAAAGAGCATTGTCTGTCAGTTTGTTTATTGGGCTGGCTTTCTTTACGTAATCAATGCAGATATATTTTCCAGTAAAATCTCAACCTAAAGTGGATCAACTCAAACATCAACTTCGAAATTAAATTACAATAAACTTAACACATAGTATTTCCACTTTGAAAACCTCTCTCCAAAACACCCATAAGTGTTTAGTGACGTACAGACTGACACTCAGAGGTATCCTGGTGATTCTTCTTGTGAAGGAGTAAAAAGGCAAAAGAGGCTTTTTGAATAGGTTAGCCTGCTCCCTCTCTTCACCTGTGTTTCTAAGGAAGTCTAGAAGTTCAATTTTTATTGTTTGGAGCCACACCAACGACTACCTTTCTCTTCTTTCCAAGACATCTGTGGACAGTAAGTGTGATCACAGCTAGAATGGCAGGCAGCCTGGATATCAGCCCGAGGAGGGTTTGCCAAAACACTAATTTCAGTCAGTTTGCTTTTCAGCATGTCCTTTGGCCAACCTTTATTGTACAAGTCCAGTAAATGAAGTATTTGGAGATACTTTAGTATGAAAAATTAAGACACAGCTAGACCAGTTTTAAGTGACAAAGCAAGAAACCAGCAAGACTAGGTAGTGTAACAGTGAAAAGTCTAACTCAGGGCCAATAAAACTGGACTTAGGGTATTTATTTTTTTTTAATGTGTCATTATGCTGCTCTAACAGTGCTTGTACTCGGCTTCAGTGCGCTGGGATCTACGAGGAATAGAGAAACTGATTCCCTGCCTACAAGCTTTTGGGAAGTTATTTATAAGTAGTAGACCTTTTAGTAAAAGGTGTTTGTTCATTAGAGAGACATTCTTCCATATTCAGTCAGTCAAGGCAGTTTGTAGGTGCTATTAAAAACAAACCTGGTTATTAGGGGCCACACATTTTTAATACCACTTGGTAGTCCGTATCCATCAGCTTTACTCATTAGTCCACCAAGCCCACTGACAGCAGAGGTCAGTATAGTCCTGGTCATTTCATACAGCAAGGAAACAGAGACGCGCCAGTGAAGGGTGGCCTTGTCCAAAGCTCTGTTGTGGGACAGCCTGAGGACCTGGTGGCAACCAGCTTGCCTGAGCCTGGGTCCCAGGACTTAACCAGTATGTCTTGTTATTTCCAAGTCTTCTATCCAATAAATTATAAAAAGAACTTAGAAGACAAACCTGAAACGCCAATTATTATTTTAATGGGCAAGGCCTAGAATAACAAACATGACACACTATCTCCACATCTACAATTTTTTAAAAAGGCATCAAATTACTAGGTTGTCATCCATTTTTGTAGTAAACTAGCAAAACCTAATACCGTATGACTGGCTTTGAATGACAGCCTCTGCATGGGGCAGCTGGATTATTCCTTAATTCACCTAGTTCAGAACAGAATATTCTCTCTTCATCGCAAATCACATCTTTTGTGAAATAAAATAACTTTAAAGGATTACATGCTTTAAATGACTTGACTTTTCACAATTCTCGGACAAAATCTCCCCCAGATTCAATGGCAGCTTTGAGAAATAATGGTAAAGATTGTCACTCTTACGCTTGGTTGCTATATAATGCTGTGAAGCTATTGCAAAAACAATGAAAAAAATGCATGAACTGTAAACGGGTTGATAAAAGAATTATCAGTCATCCATTAAAACCAATATGCCAGTGCAAATCTCGCACAGGGATTATTGTCTTGCGGCTTTGTGTCACAGGCAAAAGCTTAGAGTTTACAGTAATTTCAAAAGGAAAGTATGATCTCAATATCCAGTCTTCAGTTTCTTACAGTCCACGGAGGGCTGAAAAACAGGTTCACGCATTTTGGATCCATCCTACAGACTGAAATATAAGACTTGTTTTTCATTATGTTAAATTACTATTTTTTTTTTTCAGTTGAGGATGTGAAAATGAAGCATCTATTGCTAAGCTGGCACAGTCTGCAACAGTTTGTAGTGCAATTGCCTTCCTCTCTCTTAAATGTCTAACTTGCATTCCAGTCTGGGGTGGGGCCAAGCACTGACATATTTTAATTTCATGGCAAACAGGCACCTTTTCCCCCTAATTAGAAGCCAAGGGCTCTAGAGTTCTAATACTGGCTTGGTTTTTCTCATTTAGTACAGAATAGCCTTTGCCAAACCACCTCACCTTTCTGGATCAGTTCCTTCATTAACAAAATGGAGTTATAAACATACCTACCACAGAAGGAATATGCAAGGATTAATTAACATCTTTACCCTTTGAATACTTGAAGCGATCTATAAATAGTTCTCCAGAGCAGCAGCAGCCACACCAAAGCTCAAGGGGATGGCTGTTACTCGGTGAAGCTACCTCTGGCAGATGCTTTGTGTAAAATTAGTTCTCTTGAAGCAAGCCTTTCATAACGTTATTTTAGAATTCTTCTAAAGGTGGAGCTGGATTTTGTGTCAGTTGCACTAGTGCTTCCCTTTCTCAACAGACCACAGTTAATTTCATATAATGCAAAACGTATAATGCAAAATTATCAGAAATTAATAAGAGACCATAGCATTAAATACAGGCTAGCACAATAGCACGAATCGCATACAGTACTGACTAGATGGATGAGCTTCCGTCAACTCAGGAACTTGCAGGAAAAGCAATTTTATAGGATTCTCTTGCCTGATCCTAAGAGACAATCGTTATGCACCAAAGACAAAATATCTTGGAGATAATTCCAGGCAGCAGAAAAAGGTGGAGGAAATGTCAAGGAGATCTTAAATAATATCATATTAGTTTAATCCCATCTGTGTAGGATTGTACCAATCGTGTTTGATTTAAACCACCTGTATACATAATTTCCAACAGGAAAGCCATACCAGGAAATGATCCTTTCTTTGCCTGTCCCGATTCCCCACCATGGTGTGTGGCAGAACCGCTCTCTCACAGAGCCAAGGCCAAAGGATGGGGGGAATTCAAGGAAATGAATGACAATGTCCAGAACTGAAGCTGGAGGGAACGTCCAGGATGGAGAGCAGTGCTCTGAGGCACAGCCCCAACAGATAAGGTAAGAATATGGTCTACAATGAGCAAGAGGAGAGATAGCAGGAAAGGCTTAGTAGAACAGAAATTGTTTTAGTCATGTTCAACTTGAAATGAAGCCTGGAGATCCACGGTAAGGTGTCAGAAACAAGCTAAGAGTCCAGTCTGTCCAGGAGGAATTGGCTCCACAGCAAAGGCGAACTTTCAACATAGAAGTGATTCTTCAGTGTGTGTTAGGCAGTGCTATCTAGAAATGAGGTGAAAAACAGGGAAAACAAGGAAGAACTACAGATTTGCAGAGTAAAGGAGCTGATCAGACAAGGATGATGAGGATAAAGTATTGGTTCTGAGCTCTGCCTGGAAAGAGATGAGCACAGGCTTCACGGCTGACAGCTGTGTTGTCCCAGGTGTTAGACTGAAAAGGAAGATTTAGGCTGGACCTGGAGGAGAGTGACCAGAGAGAGAACTAACACAGAAAGAGCTTAAAAGGTGAAAGGGACATGAGGCAAGATTTGGCAAAGCAACTGGAGCTAATTAATCTGTTTGTATATATGTGGTGAAGGTTTGGGGTTTTTTCTTTTTAAATTAGAAGAGACTAAAACTTGCAACGCAAAAAGAAAGAGCCAAAGTCAATAGAAGAATAGTAAGTGTGGGGATAAGAAAGGGAGTGAAGGAAATCTGACATAATTGCTCAAGGATGGCAACAGAAAAAATTTTTTTTGCATCCGTAAGGTGGGGGGGAAAGGTGTGAATGAGCAGATGAAATCTGCTTCTTTCCAGATTTAGAAGAAACTGGAGATGTTCTATGCAAACAACAAAAGTTAAGGCATCTAAGTCTGCAATCAAAAAGATACTGAAAACTGTGATTAGGACATTTGATTAAACAGAAAAAGACAATGGTTAGCAAGGAAGATCACAGAACAGGAAAAGGAGAAACAGCAGAAAAGGTCTTTCTGCCTCAGAGGAATCTTAGGAAGAAAAAAACATCTACTGCATGAGGTGATCAGAAACTACAGCACTGGGAGTACATGTAGCACCATTGGGGTGCTACATCTGACCTTTGAATACAGCTCAGAATTCAGGAAAAATCATGTATTTTACATTTCTAAGTGCCCATTTCAGCATGCAAAGGTGGTGTTTTGTTATGCTACCCATTAAGGCATCCTAAGGCAGGATTGCCTTCTGCCCCTTTCATCCTCGTCTCCCTCACTGAGCAGTTAGTCTGTGCTCCAAACACACTGAAACAGATAGAGCTGCTGCTGGGCTTGAAAGTCAACACTAAACAAACGTACTGCTGAGTCAACACAACTGCAGGTTTCATTTCTTGGCCCAGGAGTTTTCCAAGTTGACTTTCGGTAGGTGAGCACCTCCTGTTACTGTTTTGGGGATTCCTGGGGAAACTGTCTGCCTTTTTTTTCTCAAAGCTGTACTACAAACTCCTTTCCACGGCCAACTCTCGTCTTCACTCTTGGATCTCAGCCCCACCAAAAGGTGCGCACAGCAGAAATCTCCTTCTCACCAGCATCCAAAAGTCACACAGCCCTGCTTCCTTTTGAAAGGATCCATGACCTAATCCATGTTGTCATTTGCCCAACGCTGTTCAGATATGTTTTGTTATACACATGGGGCTGTATATGAACCCTCAGCCGCTATAGCTGAGTAGCTGCACAATGACTTAAGCTACATGAGCTCCCTTAATTTTTCATTTCTCATGACAGCTTTTCTCAACATGCCTTGTTGTTGTAGATTGCCAACAGATCTACAAGGAACAGCCACTCATTAAAACTTTATTTTCTGAAATTTGATTGACGTTTGGAGAAAGAGATATTGGGACACGTAATCTGCCATAAAGAATGGATTTGCCCTATTATGTGCCCACACTGGAAATGTGGGATGCAGACAGAGCTTTATGATGGGAGCACTGCAGTATCATGCTTTAAGCTGCATTTTGCTATGGACTTGGGAAGGAGATTCTACTTGTATTGGAAAAGTGAGGGTCTATTCCATTAGAGTCTCTTGGGAAAACAAAAATTTCCTGAGTTCTCCAGGAACTGTAAAACATCAAGTTTCAGGATTTTGATCAATTTAAAAACGGCCCTAAATTAACTGACCAAACAGAACAATCATAGAATCATTAAGGTTGGAAAAGCCCTCTAAGATCATCAAGTCCAACCATCAACCCAACACCACCATGCCCACTAAACCATGTCCTGAAGTGCCACGTCCACACATTTTTTGAACACCGCCAGTGATGGTGACTCCATCACTTCCCCAGTTTCAATGTTTGACTGCTCCCTCAGTTAAGAAATTTTTCCTAATATCCAATCTAAACCTCCCCTGGTGCAACTTGAGGCCATTTTCTCTTATCACAGTTACTTGGGAGAAGAGACCAACACCCACCTCGCCACAACCCCCTTTCAGGTAGTTGTAGAGAGTAATAAGGTCTCCCCTCAGCCTCCTCTTCTCCAGACTAAACAACCCCAGTTCTCTCGGCCGCTCCCCATAAGACTTGTGCTCTAGACCTTTCACCAACTTCATTGCCCTTTGCTTCCGAACAAGTAACTCTGGAAGACTCCATTATAGTAATCGGGACTTTGTGAGAGACTGAAATACAAAAGCATACTTCCTACCGCTGACAAAGAGACACCCTGTGTGATTGCATTGCAGGGGATGTTGCTGCAGAAGGTCTAAACAAGTAACTCTGGAAGACTCCACTATAGTAATCTGGACTTTGTGAGAGACTGAAATACAAAAACATACTTCCTACCACTGACAAAGAGACACCCTGTGTGATTGCTTTGCAGGGGATGTTGCTGCAGAAGGTCTTATGGATGTTTATGGAAAACAGAAAGGTGCATTCTGGAAAACCAGACAAAAGATGCAAACCAAATTTGCTGAGCTGTAAAGCCGACAACCCTGCTAGAGATACTCAGAAGTAAAGGCAGCCTTTGAACTGCATGTTATATGCAGCAGGTTGTTGCTGACGAGCTTCAAATGGGGTAGCAGAGAAGCAGGCAGCTTCTCTTCTAGCTAGAAAGGTACCTCAACTGCTTTTGGGCAAAGGGAGATCTCCAGTTCTGTTTCTCATTGGAATTTATTCCTCACAATTGAGGCTAATCCTTCATTTGATGTTTACTCAGTTTACTGCCATTCTGCACTGTCCACATCTGGCATTACACTTAGTATTTATTCTAGCCAATACACATTTATTCATCAGCTGTGTTTGTTCTAGCTATGGTTGAGATGGCAATTTCATTCTAAGTCTCTGCATGCATTGATGGATACATTACCTTTCAGCTGAACATTCTCATATTCATTATTAGGCCAAAACTTACTTTTTTTTCTAAAAGTTAGAAGAAAATGCATAGTCCTTTTCAAACCTCTCAGATGTGAGAATGCAGCATTTTAACAAAAATCAAAAATGCTTTTTGATGCAAAAGTGCTTTTTTATTTCTGTTTTTGAGTCATTCCA
This sequence comes from Phaethon lepturus, assembly GCF_000687285.1. NCBI lineage: Eukaryota > Metazoa > Chordata > Aves > Phaethontiformes > Phaethontidae > Phaethon > Phaethon lepturus. Next base: position 15,728 of record NW_010509711.1, read on the forward strand.
TTTTAAAGCAACTCTGAAATTCTAGGCACAAGTATTTCTTCAAATGTTATCATAAATGTGAAAAAGGCACAAGACTGTTTAGGAAAGGTAAGGTTTTTAAGGTGAAGGAACACCAACACTCTTGTTTGTGCATGAACTCCAATGGGAGGGTAAAGTGTGTGACTGAGAATCATTAATGAGTCACATTTGCATATAAATCATTACAGAGCACTCAAATGAGTCATGAAAATTCATAGGTTTTAAAATGAGTGGATATGGTAATGCAATGGTAAGGTTAAGATTTCAATTGAAGATAAGCAAAAATATTTACTGTTCTGGTATCAAAAGAGACTTCAACTTCTGCCTGTTATTACTACCTACTACAACAGTGCACGTAACATGCATTCAATTCAGATCTTGCCAGTATTTATCTATACAGAGCTCTGAATCCAACTTCTTTTTTTCTTGCACTAATGGTGAAATGTATTCTATCTCTATCACTTGCTATTTTGTGGCCACAATATCCGCTTTCTTATCCTCCCTTCTAAAGAAAACGCTTAAAAACAGCACTATGCAACATCTTGAAGGTTATCAGAAGTAGGGCAGAGAGCAGCGCTAACCCACTGACTACAGAAGACACTGCAGAGGCAAGGCCCTTCTCTTGAAGCTTTACCTCTTACCTGCAGGAACTACTAAGGTGATAAAACAACCTGAAACTTGCCTTCAGAGCAGGTAATGGTGTCAGCTGAAGGAGTAACTGGACAGAACAATAAAAATCATGCAAGTTGGTGGGCCTCTTTGCTTGCTTTAAGTGCCTTGATGAACAGAAAGGTCACAACTATCTCAGCTCACCATGACTTAACTGGATATATGGCAATTAAACAGATTAAGTGTGACCATCAGTATTTTAGGTCCTCTCCACCCACCAAGGAGTATTATTAAGACCTATCTCAAGGTATCCATTGCTCTAGCAGCTCAGACTAGTTCCTGGCAGGGACTGCTGAATAGCTGTGCTTAGTCACCATGTGGTAAGATCTATGCAGACAGAAACCAAGGTTAAACAGGAAGCATGGTCCTGACTTGTGTCTCTGGCTCCAGGAAGCAGTTATTTCTTCACCTTCATCTACATTTCCATTTGCTTAGTTCCTTTCCCTCTTTTGGGAATAAGGACTCAGACTGCCACAAATAATAAATGGCCAAAGGCTGGGGAATTATGGAGTTAGGAGACCCTCACATGCCAGCAGTAATTTGGCAGCTACACAGCAATACTGGATGTATTCTAAATTCTGATTGTCACCTTCTTCTTCCTCTGGGCCTATACACACAGCAGTCTACCTACTTTTTTTGCTGTTATTATTGTTGTTATTCTAGTTGATAGACGTAACATAGAACCATGGAATCATAGGATGGTTTGGTTGGAAAGGACCCTAAAGATCATCTAGTTCCAAGCCCCCTACCATGGGCTGGGACACCTTCCACTAGACCAGGTTGCTCAGAGCCCCATCCAGACTGGCCTTGAACATTTCCAGGGATGCGGCATCGACTACTTCTCTGGGCAATCTGTTCCAGTGCCTCACCGTCTGCGTAGTGAAGAATTTCTCCCTCATATCTAATTTAAGTCTACCTTCTTTCAGTTTAAAGCCATTACCCCTTGTCCTATCACTACACACCCTTGTAAAAATACAGTGTGGGTTAGGTTCAGAGCACGCTGGCAATCAAGAGCATGTTAAACAAGAGGCTGTAAGAATGCTCAAAATAATCACCCAAGAAAATCTCCAACATTCCCCCCCACACCCTGCAACAGCCAAAGGCCACCTTCAAAATGTCAGCATGTGCTACCACTAAGTATTGTAATATAGTTTGTATTACAACAATAGCAAAAGTCTTATGCTGCCGTTATATACTACTAGTAAATGTGAAATCACCTGAGGCTCCATAAAAAAATGTAAGCAATCAAGGTATTTGCAAGTTAAAAGGTACTCACCAGTATATTCAAACAGAAGCAGAGTTTTTAGTGTATTCTGCGTATTGTGGTTTTGGTTTTGATTTTAAAGAACCACAAGCTATATAAGGATGTGTCTGACTTCACATCTATTTTTTTAAACCTCTCAAAAATATCTTTGTCCTTACTACCTCTTCACATTTTTCACAGCTTCACTTCTTTTAACTTTATTCCTTCACACTTAAACATTCAGTGCAGCATCTTCTAATGCAATTTGTACAAAATGTTGCTTGCAACTTCTCATATTAACTGCTCTGTATATGCTACATGTTGGTGAGCCTCAAGGTGTGCAAAATTTTGTTTAGGCACCACAAAGCCACCAAGTTTCTGAAGTTTCCACATCTCTTCAACAAATACACTTTGGGACAGCATCTGGCTGGTGTGGTACACCTTTTCCAGTTGCCTTCTGGCTGAAACAGTAGCAGAGCTTTCTGTTGTTGAAAATAAAAGGATTAAAAAAAAGGAAAAAAAGAAAAGGAAAAAAAACCTGACACATGAGTTGAGGCTTTTGTCCACCTAGCTTGATGGGTGGACAAGTCTTCTTCCTAATCACTGTCAGCAGCAGATATATATACGGAAGTTGTATAAAGCTCCAAAAACTGGACAGGAACCTTAAGAGATCTCTCAGCACACTAAGGAGATGCTGTAGACAACCAGTCTACAAAAAAGTTCTTTTGACTATTACAGTATTTGGTGCTCAATCTGAAATAAGTCCATTGTTTAAAAATATTACAAACAGAAAATAAAAACTCAAATTTTGTCCCCGACATCTTTGCTCAGCCCTAACAGGTCACAGAGGAAGCAGATGTTTGCATTGCTCTACTGAAGCTCTTGGGTGTGAGGATGGGGCACTGGTAGTCTAGCTTGGGAGCTCACCACACACCCAAACCACATGCTGATTGCATGCCTGGTGAGCAGGTCCCAGCAGTTAAAGGAAGAAACAAGGGAAGCACTGGTATCTGACTCTCCTTTAATCTTATTTACTTTAAGAATAGGCTGCATACGAAAATTCAAACCTCTGGTTTCATTTTACATGACAAGCTGTACAGAATTAACAAAAAATTGTAGAAATAGGCAGGGAAGCCAATTTTTTTTGTAGCTAAAAAAACCTCCTTGAAGAATCCCCAGAACACACAGAAGGAAAAAAGTCTTCTCAAAGACAGAGAAAGCAGGAAAGCAGGCATCAAAACAGTTCGGCCAGCTACTCCAGAACTGCTGCATTATTTCAGCAATTTATAAAGTAAAAAAAACGTGCCCAGCAGCCATGTGGGCATCTTACAAAGATTATCACATGCCAGCCGTAAATCACAGAGTCATTAAGGTTGGAAAAGACCTTTAAGATCATCAAGTCCAACCATCAACCCAACACCACTATGCCCACCAAACCATGTCCCAAAGTGACACGTAAGTGCTCCTATGAACAGCACATTGTGCTGGTTTGGCAGCAGTGCTTCAATCTTTTACCAGGTACAAGGCTCCTTGGAAATCGATAGTTACTTTTTCTTGTGTCTCTCCTCCCTTGGATTTTTCAAAAATTATTTAGCAAAGGTGTGAACACAGCCACAGTCACAAGGCAGAGTGAGAGCAAGTTTTGGCAATATCAGAATTCCATGCACTCACGTGCCAAAGCATAGAATGACCATGTGAATGGGATGAATGAGAACGTTCTACAGAACACGGAGTTATACTCACTCTGAAATACAGCTACACAGTAAGGAACACAGGCAGAGTTAATTTATATGAAGGAAGGTTTGTACAAAGAAATATACAGCAAGCAAAATTTCCCTTTGGATTAGAATTACCTTTTCCATTTCTGCCAGGACTTGAAAAGAGATGGAAGGATAACAACCCCATACCTTGCAAATCTACTTAATATCCAAAGAAATTAGTTAGGCTTGTATTCATCGTATGTAAGGTACTTTCAGTTAACACGATCACATAGAAAGTAAAATGAAAGAATTTTTTTGGAAAAAAGTAATATTTAAAATATTTTTTCATGTTTGGCATAGATCTGTAAAGCTGTTCATCTGCTCCTTCTGAAAATCTGGCAGGTGATTTGCTTTAAGAACCTGATGAAAACTTGGTATATGTGTTATATATTATTGTACAACATGTGTATCTATATACATACACACGTGTATAGGCAATCACACAGAGGCGGGCCTCAATTCTCCAAGACAACATACGGTACATAGTGTGCTTATTGAAAAGCAGCAAAAGCATTGCCTTCTGAGGCACACCTCTCCCACCAGTAGAAGCCATCTGACAGCAAAAGAAGAAATTCCAGCTATGTATGCCTTCACCTCCACCAAATGTCTTCACCAAATTAGTCAAGTCTTCTTGACAGACTATTAGAGACTGAACAACATTTTTCCTAAATGAAGAAGTATGAGAGCTGGGACCGAGAGCTGGCCTAAGCTCCAGCTTATATCCAGCAAGAAAATGTGTCCAAAGCAAGAGAAATAGAATTTTTCTTTTCATTAACTAAGCCACACTGGAGCAGACATTGCAACATCTGTAGTTGTGTGACACTGATTACCAGGGATTAGAGGACAGGGTAAGAAATAAAACCAGGAAGGAAGGCTAATAAAGTGTCGTTTAATTACACTGCTCAAAACAGAAACTTCACACTACAACTAAAATAGCATGCAAACAATCATTTTGTTGAATTATCATTTATTGAGAGCAAACCCCACAGATTTATTTTGCCTAGTTTTCAGATATGCTGTACTCCTTTTGAGAAACGGGGGAAATTCATGGCATGCAGCACTTCTAAAAATTGAATTTCATGTTGTCGTCTACCAAAAAGTAATACAGAAAGACACGAAGAGTAAGACTGCCAGAAACAGCCAACGTGCACAATACAAAAGAGGTGGCAGGTGAATGCTGTGGCAGTAATAGTCAATATATACCAGAGAAAAGCAGAATACTTTGATCAGCTGCAGGATCTACACTAAACTCTTGAAATTAACCACGGATGATTCACAAGCACTGGAAAGCAGAGCAAGATTAGAAACAAGTGGTATTTAATGAGACATGTAATGGCCGGACAAAGGACTACCGCCAACCACATATGCTGCTTTTCTACAGTGCTAGGCAGAAGTGAGTCTTCCTTTCAAGCAATTGAGAGCGTGGACTATTCACACATATCATGCGTGCACGCTACAGAGTACTGTGAACACTGTGAAATGATGGCAGCCCTTTGGTGAGAAGTGCTCAGCACTTTACAGATCAAACCTAAGGAATGGAAAAAAAAAAATATGGCAACAGTTGACCATGAACAAATGAATGAACATGCTGTAATGAGAGGAAAAAAAAAAAAAATCCCAGAAGTAAAGGAAAGGCTTAGCCATGCAACTTGGTCACCTTAGCTGGTGAAAGTAGAAAGAACGAGATGGTAGGACACAGTGCTTTAGAAAGTGTGCTCGGTCCCCTAGGCTGAGCCCCAGCTCTTACCACTGCATTAGGCTGGGGTAAGCAACTAGGAGGAGGAAGGATGTTCTTAAAAAGAGAGTCATAACTGCTGCATCTGTTTGGACTTAACATTCTCAGAGCTGCTTTAAAGAGGTTTCACACTCTGACAAGCATTTTGTGCACGAGCACATATGAGAGAGTGAGTCAGTACTAGAGTTAGGAATTAAATCCACACTGACCTACGTGTTCAAAAATACACCATCAGACCTTTTGAAGTTGGCTGATCGGAGAAGGGATAGAGTACTCTCGCTTTCAACCTTTGGTTCAAATTTAAATTGAGTTCAGGCTTTTATTTCAAAAGTCACCTGACAGATTCATGACATTCTGTGTGAAACACGGTGGTGACAGCATTCAATCCCCTTTAACATAGACTAGTCTCCCATGAAATCAGCCGAAGAGCCATCACCTTTTACCAACTGTGCTGAAAGCAAATAGAATGATGAACAGTCCTGTTCCACAATATTGCAATGCTGAAGGGAATATAATCCATCTCCAGGAGAAAGGAAACCTAAATTACACAAACCGTCTGAATAAATCAAACGCAGAGCACTTCATCTGCCTCCACTGTAACACTGAAGGGCCATACCCAAAAAGGTAAAAGCAGCAGTGGGAAGTTAAGACTCATCATCCTGCTTCCAAGAATCATCCTGATTTCTTTTAGTAAGCTCCCACTATAGATCATCTCACTACCAAATTCATACATAAAGCAATGATACATTCACTATGCACATAAAAACTTCACATGAATTTTATTTGTCCCCATCTTTTTGCAAAGCCTTCTAAGGACAATGGAACCATCAGCCATCACAGAAGCAAAGTCTGGCAAGCATCCACCTGTGAAGACTAACATGCAGGCTCAGAAAAAAACCACAAACACTCGCCATTATCCACAGCAGTTTTCATCACATTCCCTAGTGCACATTCCTAGCATAGGAGTCCATAAAAAAGCAGAAATGTCAGCACATCCATACTAACAGACATTACTGATTCTTAAGACTTGTATGTTTCATAAAACTACTCATCCATTAACTTACAAAAATAGAAGAAATCATAATCTTCAAGAAGATCCACAAATCACCATACAGCCTTTTATCCAGAGAAATTAAGCTATCTACTGTATCTTAAATGCATACAAGGTTAAGCACTTAATTCTGTGGAGAGAACTTAATTTTAAAATTCACAAACTCCAGAAGAGACATCTTTATATTTCATTTGAGATAGGCTTCTTTCATTTAGCTTAACGTTCCCTTTATTTGCTTTAGGCTAAAATAAGCTCATTTCAACTGAAATAGCAGAGAATTTACCAAGATATTCAGCAATTTTTTATTAAATTGTTTGGCTCTAAATACTCTGACTTTAACCTCTGCAACTTCCCTTGTTGTTATCACTTGCCTTCATAGGACACCAAAGCTTTTTATATTTATAGCCACACTCATTTCGGTCAGGCTGCAGTGCACAGACGTCACAGACCTACAGCAACATAAAACGCCGAACACGTAATTTTGCCGTACGTCGTGGTAGCATCAGAAACACAGCTCAGAACTTCCCTGCTCCAAGTGCCATTTGAACTGAAGGCACCTCCATGTGCAGTTCAGAGCAGGGAGGCTGCCGCAGGCCATGGAGGGTAACGTGCCACAGCCGGCCTCATGTCACGCTGCCTTTTCAGGCAAGAGGTCTAGACATCATCCACTCATCAGGAACATTACCTACTGAAGGCAATGTTCTCTTCATCATCGTTGCTTTCTCCTCCGTCAAATCAGCTACAACTTTGCTTTTGGAACTGATCTCAGAACTACGGATCCAAGAGCTGGGATACTCAGGCCTGTCCATTTTAAGCGCTCCACACCTTACCGCCTGCCATATGCCAAGCTGCATGTCGCCATGGGATATTACGCCCTCGCTTACGAGAAGACACCAACCAGGTGCTGCACCCACCTTCACAATCAGACTCCGGTGCTCCTCTGACTGACTGAAATTCATGCCCATTTCAAAGATGCTCATCGTTCCTTCCTCACACAGGCTCATCCAGGTGTGGTACTCTTCATGCTCCGGCAGTCTATCCCAGAATGTCTTGAAGACCTCCCAGACTGTTTCCTGACACACTGAAGACACAAGAAAGGTCTGGTGTTAGTACAAACAGGAGTGCTTCCATGGCATGGGTGGCCAGGGTGGTACTGTCCAAATGTTGCATGCTTTTCAGTACACTAATATGTAGAATACAGTGACTACACACCTACATGTAAATGTGTAAGGCATTGAAGGAACAGACAATGAAGATTTGGTGGGTCTTCCATACTCATACTACTTCCCCCTCTGATTTTTTTTTTTTTACTGAAGTAATTAATTACTCACTAAAGAAAAAAAAGAGAGCAAGACAGAGTGCACTTGTCTCCTAACAACCATCAAGAACAACAGTATTTTCACTGAGTGAAACTGCCCTTGATCAATGGGTCCTATTTTTAGAAAATTTAGAAAACCAAAATAGTATGGCAAATATCCTCACAGAAAGCAGAGCTGGAGCTTAATTTCTATGAATGATAGTTGCATTGATCAAAGTTTCAGAGGCTCAACTAGTAACAATTCCTTTGGACTCACCTTTACACTGAATTTAAAATAAGTTTCTGAAATTATAATTGCATTAATAATTTGAAAAAGAAGGCAGGATGATGACACAGTAACATAAACTAAGAAATAAGTCAACCTCTAACCCTACTGCATGTATGCACTGAGAAAGAACTAGGCATCTCTGACTTAACAGTCTGCAACTTAAGTGTTAAATTATCTTGTACTACATCAGCTGCTTTAACCTCCCTGTCTCACATGTGCTCTTTGCCAACCGGAGCAGTTGGTCACATAACACTCGAGCAAGAACCTCTCTGTGACCCAGGATAACTGGAAGGGAGGAAGATTTACAGGATTTTCCTTATGTCCTAGAAGAGAATAACGTTAAAAGGAGGACAACTCTAAAAATCACTTGCAGCAGATGCCAGCCTGGAGTAGTAGCAGACAAACCTGCTTTTTGGCCTTAATCGGATTTCACTACTTACATATACACAATTCAAGCAGAAGAATGCTTTGCATTCAGGGAAAGTCTTGACATCATAAGCAAGACCCTACAGGAGACTAACAATGAATCTATCTTTGGAAAGTCATTTTCTTCAATCATCTTAAAAATATGCTCCAGGCTGCCGAAACCAGCATCTTACCGCTCTTTCTTCTTGATACTCTGTATTCTGAATTCCAAAATCAATTAAACATACTGATTAAAACTTAACACATAGATCACATATGGAAACTTCACTTCATTCAATCAAGGGATGGACATTTTTCTTAAACACAAAGGCTTTATAAATAACAACCTTAAGGAACTGTTTCACATGCAGTAAACGCCCTTAAAGCTCAGCTGATTCTGTCACACTGGATGGCACCATGCAGCAAAAACTCTTCTCTACCCTGAATTTCGGTTTATCAGAGCAGTTGAGGCTCTTTCTCCACTGTGGAACTCTACAGATACAGATCGCTCTCATTTCCATGCCACATTGCTGACGGCTTTCCTAGATGGAGATTAGCCTTGTAGCCCATTTGACATGTATGACTGAAGAATACAGTCCTCAAGCTCTGCATTATTAACTGCCAGTAGTACGTTTCTGCTCCAGCACCCCTTTAGCTTCCAGGTAGCTAACTTTATCCGTAACACACAGTAATTAGGCAAGGAGTACTGGAGATGCTTCCAAACAGTTTTGCTTATGCATCTTTACTAATCGGAAATAAATAGCCAAGTTTACAAGCACCCATGCACCCTCTCATACTCCCCCTCAAGTTACGCTTGAACCCTTTGAGGCAGGGACCACATTTCCGTGTGACCTCTGCACGGACCTCAGGCAATGAAGCCATAATCCTGTTCTGGGATTTCTGGAGCCTGCTGGGGTACTAATAAGCTTCCTGAAGCACAATGACATCTGTAGTATCCTCTCTACCATCCCACTCCTAAGAGCTGGGCATCCAGGAAAAGCCCAAAGTCTATTTTCAAATCCAGAAGCCTACACTAAGGAACACTGCACGCCCTGATTTCTTTGGGAGGTGTTTGTATCCTGCATTCTGACTAATGGATCTCTCACTCCAGGTGCCACATGGTACAGCAACAATCCTGCAATGAGATTATTGCCTGTGGCTGGGATAAGGCTTCAGCAGGCTATCAGCCAGAGTTGAAGCTATGGCAATAGCTTGCAAATACATTGCAGTGGCACTCTCTAGTCCTACAGTTTTCAAACGGCAACAGGTGAAGGACTGCTTCTCCAGTTGCAAGTAATAATTGGCAGTAATAATTGAAGGCAGTTCTCCTTAATGCTCTTAAATAAGTTTAATCTTTTTTTTTTTTTAAATAAATGTGATGAGACAGTGTCTTGCATACAAGCTGCTCCTGTATGAACAGTTGTCCCAATCAGCTCCTAATAGATTAAGGATTTGTTCTGTATCCTTTCATTTGGAATTAGACACCCCACTGAATTCCAATCCCAAAGGCTTTGTGCCATCTGTGGGCTCCAAGCCCATTAATCTGATCTAAGCTGTCAGAACAGGGTCATATTTTCTGTGCAAAGAGGAAAGGGGACTCAGATATGGAGTCACATTCTGTCCTCTGTAGATTGTGTCCTATCTAGCCATTTCCACAGCAGCGAGCAGTAACAAGTTGGACAACAATGGTGCAAATCGCTTCCATATTCAGAAGGAAAAGGCTGTCCCATTTCTTCCTCACAAGTAGTTTGAGAGCTTGTTAGTTCTGACACACAGAGAGGGATTAAAAACTCCAGGCAAACATTTACCATGACTGCCATGTAAACATTTCTGTTAGCCTTGCCCAGGGAACTGCATCCTCTGCCACGGTGAGCCGCTTGCCACAGTCCCTCCGGCACCTTGTTGACACACAGTCCATCTTGTCGTTGTCCTGTTTATCCCAACTGGCCAGTTTGTAAAGCAGGGGATGACAAATCCAGGCTGTGTGGGTTCCACCCAAGAACCATCACCTATATGGTGTTCAAGAGCAAATTCGCAGCCCAGCTAAGAAAAGGAACGATTTTGTTTCAGTCTGCCTTTCTCATACACCTTTTCAATGTTTTGTAGTTAGACGAGAGTTGCCACTCCAAGCACAGAAAAATAACAGCACAGTTTCTTCAGTGTAGTTCAAATCACGCCCATGTAAAGACGGAGACAAGGGTGATTCTATCTCCCATCTCTCCTTCAGGTATGTCAAAGAGGGACATACATGTTCTTATTGTGTTGCTTCACTGATGTGGCCACTCAGGGAACTGAAGAGACACCACCCTCACAGTGCATTGAGTTCCATGATAAATGTGATTAACCTTTTCAGTTGAAGGTGGAACCCACCCATGGCAAGTTTTCGACTATCAGCAGGTGAGTGAGGTCTTCCAAGTTTCTTATCAACAATTTCTTGAGAACTCCCATATAAGACAAATGTGTTTTTCATAACTAGATTATAAGCATTCTGAGACTCTGTAGATGAAACTTGGAGGACTTGACTGGAAGCTTCAGTGAATAACTATATTTTACTGGATAAAAATAATTCACTTTATTCACAATTCAGAATTTCCTTTCTGACCTTCCAGCAACTTGCCAGTATCTGTGCCACATATACTATCTATGCATGCTGACAATAAATATTAGTCAAAAGTTTCTTCATTTAAAATAGCAACTCCTTGAAACCAAAGTAGAAAATAAAAGAAAGGGGGGCGGACGGGGGACGACGGACCAAACAGGTTTACCAGTAAGCTCTTTGACTAGCAATGTAACTTTGAATTTTAAATACAAAATGTTTAAAGTAGATAGGGTATGGAAAAAAAATTACAGCATCAGAGCTTACAGTAAATTGACAGGAGTCTAACAGTTCAGAATTATGACTGAAGCTGCTTAATACAGTATGCTGTGTTAACATACTCCAACTATTAAAGTACAATAAATCCACTGTACAGGCTTTGCATTATGATCTCTCCAGAATTAGGTTTCTAATTAATAATAACCAGCTGCAAAACCCTTAAAAACCTGCCAACCAAGCAGCCAGCCCTGCCAGGGTCAGGAAGGAACTGCTGAGCAGACCCAGCAGTGCTGCCACGTGCCACCTGAAGCGCAGATCAGCCCTCGGGCATGTGAGAAGAGCCTGTCTTTATGGCTAGATCTCACGCCAAACTTTCACTAGCCTGCTACCGGGGTAGCCACAGGCACAGATATATGGGACAGCATTAGCAACACCAGGCCCTGGAGGAGACAGGATTTGCAATGAGGCCTCTAATCCCTGGCAAACAATACTGATTAAAAGCATCATAAAATCGAGATCAACCTTTCAAGGCAGCGAGCTAAGAGCCTTGAAGCTACACGTGAGTGGGAAGGTAAGCTCCTCTAGAAAATTACTTCCTTCATCCCACGGCCGCAGTAATAACTAACTTGTATTTTAGTGTTAACTGATCTCTAGGCTACTTTGCCATTTTCCTCTGAAGAATTCAAATGTTAAGAAAATGAAGGCTTACGAGGTAAAGAGAGGCTCCCTGCTACAGGGATGCAATCATTCCAGTTGCCTACAGGAAAGGAAGCAGGTATGCAGAAGGCATCTGGCTGACACAACAAACCAGAATTCAAACCAAGAATGCAAACCAGGCTGCTTGTTCGGCAATTTTTCTCCAAAGCACATTTTGCATGCACATACTACATTTTGCATGTACTCCATCCTGAAACGCCTCAGAAATTAGAAGTCGCTTAACTCACTGCCGAGATAATCGTCTTCAAGGTGAGAGAGGAGGTAGGAAAAATTGAAAGATCAGCCTGTTTGGCCTGTGCCCTTGTGCAGACTTCCACTTGAGCAAGGTGTCATAGGCACTTAAAGTAGGCAAGGTCTTGCCTTTTAAAGGCCATAACAGGTTTCAAAGCTGCCTCAGAAATCTGGACATGTAGTAAGACCATGTGAATCCCAGCATATCTACTCCAGAAGCCAGAAAGTCCATCCCTTTGGGATCTTATCTGCTTCAAATGCAGTGTTGATGCTCAAGTACTACAAATAATACAAAATATCCTGAAAAGTTTAAGATAAGTTGTGTTTCAGCCCAGAAAATTCCACATAGGCAGGCACAAGCTCTTTTCAGTCCTATAAATCTGTAGGAAGGAATGAAAAAAAACTTTATTTGAAGTTTCCTTTCCTAAAGACTTTATCATTGTTTTCAAAACCTCCAGCTAAGATCTGTGATGAGATGATCCCTCTCCCTCCGAAATTCTCCCGTGTGGCTGCCTCTCATGCACCTGGGTAGGATACAATATCCCTGTGGCTCCAGCTTTACCATTCAGGATGCATTTATCTCTCAAATGAGAGGCAATTAGCCTATTACACTCAGTCTGTGCTCAGGGACTTCTGAGGTTAAGAGAAGGAGCACCACATGACAGCACTGGGCACCTAGTAGGGGGTAGGGTGGCTTTCTGGCCATTTGTGTAAGTGGGCAGCGCTGGAGTTTAATCCCAGTTAAATCCCATTAGTGCTGCTTAAGGGTTGGATCGTGTACAGTGGCTAGGAGCACTGAATCAGGCCGCATATTCTATTTTGAGGCAACATGAGGCCAACTCCTTCTCCTCTCTAACAATTTCTGCACAACTGAATGCCGTTAACTGCAGTGGGTTTTGATAAGGACTACAGTGACAGAGAGACTGACGGACGCCTCTTAAGAGATCTTCCCTGCAAAGACTTTGCTAGCACTCCCTAAACAGACAAATATTCACACAGGCAAAGAAACCACTTCATCTGTTACTGAAATGGTGCTGCATATGGCCTACAACATAGCAATCCTTCAAAAATATACACAACAAACCAGGATTTTAAATTAAAATAGTTAAATGTGAATTAGCTAATCCACACGAAAGGTTTTTTGTCTGTGAACACTAACATACTAAACTCTAGCATATAAGCTATTCTCACCAGTAATATTTGGGTGGGAGTGTTGACCTGCTGGAGGGTAGGAGGGCTCTGCAGAGGGATCTGGACAGGCTGGATCGATGGGCTGAGGTCAACTGTATAAGGTTTAATAAGGCCAAGTGCCGGGTCCTGTACTTTGGCCACAACAACCCCATGCAACGCTACAGGCTTCTGTGATTATTTCTGTAACTACAAAAGAGTGTCTTTCATGGGAAAAGTTAAGCTTTTTAGAAGCATATGCTGACAACTAAAAATTCAAATGTAGGAGACAGAACTAGACCTTCTACAAGTAAACTTCAGAAATTTATTGGCTGAGTATGAGCTATGCATAATATGTGCCAGGGATGAGGGGGAAACAAGGAGAAAAGGCTCACTCAGCCAGACACTGTTGTACGCTTGTTTAGCCAGGTACTTTTTATGACTTTTGCCTGTTTGCTTTCATCATTATTCAACAAGATTTACATAATTTGTAACATTTAGGATTTCAGCATCAAATTGCAGCCTCTTAACTCTGTCCATGTGCAGAACATACCATTATTTCTAATGCTTCAGCAAATAGATTTGAAGTGGCCCTAAAAAGGGGAAAATGAGAAAGCTCAGTGCTATGCCCAAAATTACCAAGTCTAGGGTTTATAATCATGCATAGAACTTTATTCCTGAGAAATACCTTTTAGTCTTTCCAAAGTTCCAAAATCTCCTTGTCTCTTATCAGCTATGGCACACTAGAATACTGTCTACTTCCTTCTTTGGTCAGTATCTTTAAATACTACCTTTAGATTTTCAGCTTTGTCTGAAGCTCTGGCTGACAAAAACAGTTCTGGCAGAGAGACTAAGCTACTCATATGAAAAGAAGCTGTACCCACTCACGAGCATACACTGAATTGTTTAAGACAGCAGATCACAGTAGGAAAAAATGAAAATAGATTTTAAGAAAGGTAGCCACCAGAGTAATTAGATCTCAGAGGTGGCAAAGAGCAGCAGTATTAACAGTAAGCCATGGTGTCAAAATCCAGCAGCCTTTGTTTTACCCAATCAACAGGTATAGGATAGGGAAACAGTGCAAGCCATGCTACCTTGCAATCCTTATCTCATTTCTGTTTTACTGGCTAATTCAACTTCCAAGTCTACCACGGTCCTCAGCCATCTACCAGCAATTTACACCAAAGGAAACAGATAATTCAGTGAATCTGTCTATGTCAAGAGACTGGTCACAACAGACTTTTGGTCTGAGAGGGTATCTCTGTATTTCATACAATAACTTTTAATAGGGGCTTGGGCTACCATTTCCCTGTCAGCAGTAAAGAACACTGTTGTTCATAATCACCACTACCCTAGACAGAACAGTCACTATCTGAAATCCCGCTGTTAGATTCCCACAAAATCTGTTTGGTGAAACCTCCAATTGCCCATTGGACACACTTAGTGTTCATCACAACAGTCCACCTATGAACCACCACTAGATTTACATGACTCTTAGAGCAGCAACCATAATATTATTACCATTTAAAAGGACATGTGTTAAAAACACTCTGTAAGACCCAACCTGTAGGCCTACAGTGCCCAATCTGTAAGCATTTGTGACTGATTTCCATCTTCATAATGTAAGAAATGAGATACAAAGCCAGCCAACAGCAGCAGCCTCCATATACAGCTACAAGAGATACAGGGACTATATCATACTGGGAAGTACAGATACAATTATAATCCCAGATTCATCTCAAGAGATACTGAAAATAATAGCTTCCGCTAATGCAAAACTCTGTTCTGCAGTGTGATCGACTGTATGAATAAATCAGCACCTGAGAAATGTGTCTTTAGACTGCAGGTGTGGAGAAACGAGAGCAAAAAGACCCCTATTCTTGGCTGGCGTTTCTGACTACTACAGTAACAACAACCACCACCAATGAGTAATCATACCATTACCTGGACTTTCATATGCTGCAGGGTGCTACTGCTGTTTTAGAAAACACTGATGTGTATTTTGCTGTCCTTTGAAGTTTTTTTACAATTTATTATATATTTACCAGAATTCTATCTTGCAAGGCTGAAAAAAAATCCAGATGTTGTAGCCTGAAAAAAAAAAAAAGCTGTATACTGCTAAGCCTACAACTATATCACATAAGCACTTGCTTAAAAGCCTATAACAGAAATTTTCGTCAGTCTAGACACTAATAGAGGCTTTAGCAAGCTAGCAAAAGTAAATAAAGCTTGGAGCTACAGACAGATAATTTTATTTTCTCACCTGTTTCCTTCTAAGGTAGATATAGATAGAACAAATGTAAACTGGATAATCAGCACATGCAAACCTTTTAATTTTTTCTAACAAGCTTTTAGATTGAAAGAACAATCAACCTTTCCTTCCATGGCAGTGGCACTAGCTTTTGCTGACAGTAAAGTAAAAATAAGGAAAGAACAGACTGTATTGAAACCATCCTTTCCAGAGAAAGTATGGGAAAGTAAAGTCATTCCTTACTTCAACAGATACAGAACACAAAGAAGATTCTAAAAATGCAGACTGAGACTGAAAAAAATTCAACAGATTCTGTGTACATTCATATTTATTCCCTTGTGGGGTCAGTTATTTCTCTGATCACTGACAGTAGCTGGTCTGAGTGCTGAACAGTGACCACGCTCTTTCCTAGGACTATTTTGTTGACTGTGCAAAGAAAGTCCATCTCACTTTTACCACTGTGCTGATTCAGCCAGCTAGTGAAAACATGGTTTCAAGAAAAAGCTGGTATATAACTCACTAACACTCAAGGAGCAGCTTTACTGTGAATGAAAGTAACAGCATCACCAACTCTCACTTACTTCAGGTGCATTTACTCAGGATGTGATTAACTAGCCATCACCAAATCCTTGTGGGGCAGCACATCGCTGCTAACAGAAGGAAGATGACAAATTGCTTAAACCAGACCTTGTTCAACTTGCTGATAATGAAAGTCACCTCTGCTTCTTGCAGAGATCTTTTTCAAAAATTTTAAGCTAAAAGTGCAAAGGGTGGTCATAGCGTCTCTGCTTAAGAAATCCTTGTGGATTGTGGAAGCTGTAAGTCCAGTAGGAAAGCAGATGGACTAGGTAGATTTTTGGTTCAACCTAGGACCATTAAGTTCTAAATAAGCTTTTACAACCTAATTTACAGATTTTTCTTTATATCATTCACACTTTTGCTTACTTCGTATTGCCTTTACATACTCCTATCACAGATAATTGAGGTATGACTGCAGTTCAAGCACACAGTATGGCTTAATTTGGGGCAAAACAAAGAACAGTTGAGTGTTCATGGCTGGACATAAACAAGAAGCTTGCAAAGCCTGTCAAACTGTGTGATCGTCGATGTTGGCATCCCTCAAAAGCTGGGCACAAATCATTTTTGTATGAGGTTCTGATGCTGTACAATTCCACTTTGTTCTCCAAATACATTCTTTATGTTTACCTTTATGTTGACACTCGGCAACTTTGGGTTTTAATTGTTTTTCACTGCTCTAAGTGAATAAATTGAGTTACCAGTGGGACCTTCTTCTATAGGCGATGAAAAGAATCTCATTAAACATGCGTCAGGAAGCACCTTTCCTTCTCCTTTAAGTGACACCAATTACACGCAAGTATGTTAAGACACTATGAATTCTTTGAATTCTACAACAGACACACACAAATACCAGAACGTGTTGCATGACCTTGATGCCCCATTCCAACGTTGTAAGTCAGAAAGGTTTAAAACATCACCTTGCTGTAATATTTCATCACATGAAAGAAGCTGTTACTGGGAATATTTCAGCTTTTGCAAGAAAGTTCTGTCACACCAACTCACACATCTTGAAGGGCTTCATTTCAATTACACTACAGCCTGATACACAGAGATTGGCTTTCTAGCCAAGAAAATTGCACAACCAGCCATAGCCAAAAGTCACATGGCTGAGACACTAATGTCTCAGACTTGACTCTTTTTCAGAACATGCCTCAGTGAATTCTACTAGCACTTGCAGAGCACTGAACAAAAAGAACAAGCTCTTCCATTTAGCTAACTTGTACATAACACCTATTTCTCTTAGCATTCAAATTGTTCTATGAGAAAGGATGAGAAATTACTAAACACTAACTGTGGTTTCAGGAGCCGAGAGGTTTTTTGGTATGTGACTGTAATCATAAAGTGATTTTTTAGCTCAGAACAGCTCTCATAAGGAAGATTATCACAGAAAACTAAATTTCTTGGTATTTATTATGTTTAAATGCTTCATTTTTTTTTTTTAATAAATAAGTGTTCTTTATCAATTACCTATGAGACATACAAACACTTACCTCTGAGCCTGAAATATTTCAGATGGTTGGCAATAGCCTGCTCAACAGATTCATCAGGGCAGATCTTAACTCCACTGGGAAACAGAATGGACCGCTTCCTTCGTAACAGCAAATGCTTGTTGACCATTTCAGCGTCTGCAATGCCATTAAGCTTTTTCAACTCAGGAGGCAGAGAAGGGTTTGCCAACTGCCGGCCACTGAGCTGAGGGGTTGGTGAACCATTTTTAGCCTGTCCTCCTTCGGTAGCTGAATAACCTTCTGCTGTAAAATTAAAATCACACATAGATTTCTCAGATGAGATAGTGATGCAATCATATGTATCTTAAAGCTATTGCTCTGGTCTAAGGACATAACTGTACCTTTTTCTGTTAACAAAACCTGTCTGGATGACTGTACTATTATAAACAACCTCAAGCTCTTTACAGCATCCCATCAAGCGATAACATAACTTAAAGCCATAACCCTTTGGATGATAATGTGTGTTTAACTTCCCTTCTGTGATTTGGCTTAAGTCAATGGGACTGCATTTGTGAATAAACATGTACTTATAGAGGTTTTCAGGGCCAGGAATTAGATAAATAATTAGCTAACAAGTCTCCTTACTCAGTACCTTCTGTCC
The DNA here is from genome assembly GCF_000687285.1 of Phaethon lepturus. Taxonomy (NCBI): domain Eukaryota; kingdom Metazoa; phylum Chordata; class Aves; order Phaethontiformes; family Phaethontidae; genus Phaethon; species Phaethon lepturus. The sequence goes on from NW_010509711.1 coordinate 34,064, forward strand.
ACAAGAAACATTCCTATCCCTTGCATCAAGAAAGCTTCTTGAATTGACAGCTAGCAAGTACACCTTTCACCACCATGATATAGGTCCCTACCTGACTTGGGGGGCAAGGGGGAGAAGTAGAGAAAAAGAGGGCTCATCAGCTTTAGCTTTTTTAAAATTCCCTCTTATGTTAGTTGTTCCACATCACTCCAGAGGAAACTTTACAGCTGAGGGGAGAATGCATCTATTTGGTTCTAGCCTGATAGTCTAATTCTCTATCCTCTACAGTCAGCAGTCAGCTGATCTAAAATCAGATAATTCAACTTTCTTCTTTCACTTTTTCCCCAGAAAATGTTGACTGAAGAAGAACCACAATGAAAAATGTATTAAAGAACAGTAATAAGTGTATGGCATTTTTCATCCCACAAATAATGAGCTTATTCTGCAACTTCAAAGTCAACAACACCTTTGACTTCAATGACTGAAAGATGAATAATACCGTTATTTTGGTGGTATATTAATAGTCAAGTCTAGTGCAGAAGACCACCACCAGATGGTACATGAGAAGAAGGGAACATCAAAAAAGGTCACTAAGGCAAAAGCCCAAACTTTACCCAAACTGACACATCTTCAGTGTGCATAAGCAGAAGGCAGAACCTCACTTCTTAAGATTTAATACAAAATTATTCACACACACACACAAAAAAAAAAAATAAAATCACACAGTAAAACATTTAACGGTAATTAATGTGCCTTGAGGTTGGAAAAACTTGCCTCCTGTAGCTACATTCTACACTCAGAACAACACAAATATACAGTAATACCTCCTGGGAATCACTTTAAGTATTCCATATTTACATTGATACCACGGCACAAATTTGACCGAACATTTTCTCTGTATTAGTCCCTTTTGTTACAATTAAAGCAGAGAGGTATTTTTATTTCTACACACTGCCATAGGTAAACTTTGAAAACAAGAATATGAATAAGGTTTCTGCATTACCTGCAACTATTTGAAGATCGGCTTTTATCATCCCCAAAACTGGAAGGCAAAGAAACATTTTCCAAATTAAGTCAAGCATACTTATTAGTATCAAAAAAAAAGGAAAAAAAGAAAATCCCTTCTAGCAAAAGAACTGTTGCCTTTAACGTATCCTCAAACCAACCAAGAGCATTGCCCTTCTTGAAAATGTCTTGACGTCACATGTAATTATCTTTGGAAAAAAACATTAGGTAAAAAAAGTCAACCAAGACATCCTGGGAATGTTCTTTTCAAGGACAGTATTCCGCTTCAGTGACAAACCAAGAAAAGGTGATGGAAGTAAACTCCTTGGAGCTAGCAGATGGACTGAGACAATTTTTTAATTTTAATCTGGCCGGCTAAGCTCTTTACCAGAGCTTGTCATACCATTAACAGACAGTCCAAACAAGGACAGCACCTTTCACACTCAATTAACCATGTTTTTTCATTGGCCCTTCAATTTCTGCCCTTTTTTAATATCATGCTGACCACAAAACAACAGAGGGAGCACACTAGTCTCCGGTGGAAGGTCTCAGTGTGTTTTGTCTCCCGCTTGTACAGATATACGTAGCTAAAAATGCACTGACTCGCTTAAACACTGATGCATATGTAGGTAACACCTAAGCACTCTTTTCCATAGAATCGTTTCTTCTGGTCACAGAGCTAATCCAGCCCTGCTGGCCGAGTCCGCGCTGAAGCAGAAAGTCTTGTGCTGTTACAGCACTGTCCCTCGCATCCCAGAAGAGGTGCTTCCCCCAAAGATAACACCACAGCAAGTTATGATTCTTTCATCTCTGTTCAGGTATTATGGGACATGAGCAGTAGGAACAAATTAGTACAGATACCTGAAGAGATGATCAGCTGAGAAGACAGGACAGAGCACTGGAAAGCAGCAGCAGTCTCGGCTCCCCTCCTGTCCAGGGTCGGCTCATTGTGGAAACGCGTATGGCAGCCATCCTGCAATGGCAGGCTGCATTTGGACCACTAGAAAAACCCTGTCAGGGCTGTCTCCTGCGTGGTGGTAACTCAGGACCCGCTGGTTACTGTGTTCAGATCAACCCGAGCAAACTGCTGGTTTGGCTGAAGTGACTATTTTTGGTAGTGGTTTTGCATAAATATTTCAAAGCTGGGTTCCCAAGGCTTCCCAGATGACAGTCTGCAGAGTGTTTACACAGAGCTCCTTTGGTAAACGGTACTGACTCCTCTGTTCTAGCTGCCCCTCCGAACT
>NW_010509711.1:36322-58078 GCF_000687285.1 Phaethon lepturus
TTCAGGTAACAGCGGTAATTCCTGATATTACACACAGGACACTCACAGGAATCAAATAAAACCACCTTTTTTTTTAGGCTCTGTCTTCCAACATCTAACAGACACTAGCAGATAATTTTTCAAAACAACGTACTTTCCTTGATTTTTTTCCACAAAACGACTAAATTACACTTTAAACCAAACCACTGAGCTGCTCTAACACCCCCCGCCCCGTTTTCTCAGAATCAGACATTTGGGATCTATCAAATCAGCACTGTTCACGCAGGTTGACTCTGTCAAGCTAACTACAACGTTGTCAGCGGCACCAAGCGCAGTACACCACGCTGGAGCTGTAAATTGAACGGTCCTAATGATACGAAGCACAGGAAGAACATTGCACTGGTGCTCACAAACTGTTTTGAAGTCCTGTTCAGCATCTCTAGGTAGACAGCACAACTTTTGAGGATAGCTTGGGTACCTTTACTACAATCCTGGATTCAACAATACAGACCAGCCTTTATTGAATCCTCCACAAAAACTGAGGCTTTCAATGTCATGAATGCTTTTGCTTGCATTACCCTGCAAAAATACAACTGAATCAAGATTAGAAATGCTATACATGCTTATAAAGACAAAGGCTAACTTACCTCAAGAATGAATTACAATGAATCCTTTCAGAGAAAATTCTCAGAATACACCTGCTTCAGTAAGAGTATGAAACCCAATTAAAAGTTTTCCTGGCAAGTCTTCAGGTTTACAGCATTGCTGGTACTTTCATCAAAGTACTCAAAGGCACTCAGAATGTGAATAGTATAAAAACTACCTGCTTTATCATCTCTGTCAAAATTTGTTTTCTATGGTATGGCTATATCAGCTTCTGTGTGATAAAACATTTTTAACATTTAAATTCAGTTTTATTAATATTAGTTCAAGCTATCAATTTTAAATTCAACACCGGTTTCTGCACTGAAATTTAAATTTGCCACAGCTTAAAATCTCCCATACGTATGATAAGCAAAATGCTTAGCTAAAAGCACAATCATAATTTAAGGTTTCTTAAAACAAAGCAAAACAACTCTTGCAATAGTTTTCCAAAATAACCTTGGAAAATTAACTCCTCTTTTGACTTGACTAAAGCCTTTACAGTAATACTTTACATCAGAAGATACGTAATTCTTCATTTCCAGCAGCCAAACTGTATCTGTTCAAAAGTACTTAGGAAAAGTATATTCTTGCAGGGGGGGTGGGGGGGAGCGGAGCGCCGCGAGGGAAGCATAATCCTTGTAACATAACACATCAAGGTCACATCAGTACCTCCAAAAGTGAGAGACAATTTTCTGAAAATTTGTATTTCTAAAAAGAAAGGACATGCACTTTCATATAGCAGATATCATTAAGCTGAATTGTAGTTCTCAACAAGGTAACAGTCACTGAAATACTGCTACAGTGCTCATACTGTTCCAAATAATTTGTTTTCAAATGCACTTTATTCAAAATGCTGAATTATTCCACTCATCTGTAGCTAGATAATGCAAAATAAGGGTATACCTTAATATGCCTCTAATGAAGAGCCATATGATGGCAGGCACTCCCTAACTCCAAGCTCACGGGGCTTAATACCAAGATTATAAATTGTCTCCTGTGACTGGGGTACAGTAACTGACTTTGTGGCATTTGACAGGACTCACCAACAAAATTCCCCATCAGTTTATCTGAGAAAATTAGCTTAGATGGAAGCATTTTCACTTGTTCACTTTCTGTGGTTGCTGCTGCCAAGCATTTCACCATTACCACTTTTTGATTGTGCTCCTGCAGAGTTCTCTGGTGAACCACCTCCCAAGAATAAGCAACATCTGTTGGAGGCTGTTTAGCCTTCCACCTGAGCAAATCCAGCCCACCATAGCCTGTCACACTGCCACCTCTGCCATCATGTAGTAAAGTACTCGGAGCAGAAAAATCAGAAGTGAGGCTAACCAAATTAATCTAACACTTCATTATCTACTCTGTCTTTGTAATGTAGTCTATTCTTAGCATTCCTCCTTTTCTGAACTGTTGATCAGATTAAGTATCTCTTACCTTGCTCAACAGTCAGATGATCCTGGTGCCTGTGCTTCATCCTTGAACAGTGCTTCCAACTTCAATTTGGTTGGACACAACTATTGCTGTTGGTCTTGGTTTTACTTGACTATTAATGGAAACATTTTCAGTCTTGAGACAACTTTCAAGTCTCATCCTACCATTCCTGCTTTTCCATCTAGAAACCAGAGTCTTTTTGGGGGGGTTGTGTCAGAAGCAATATTCTACTTCCCTGTCATAATCAAGGTAGAAGTGTTACTACTGTAGCTTTTAAGTCTTTATTATTTTGTAAGGTGTAGTACTTACTGAGTATTGCAAGCTCATTTCAGGGTCAAATTCTAGCAGTCAAGTCTCCCAGAAAGGACAGATGGACTGCAATGAATCGATGCCTGCAATTCCAGAAAAAACCACAGCAGTCCACAGATACTTTTGAAAAAGCACACTTGGCAGTTTCATAATTCACTTCTCCAGTTCTTGATGAAAAGTAGGGGGTGTTTTATATTTTTCCTGCAAGATTTACTTCCTGTAAGTTACTTCTCTTCCACCTTGTTTCTTGTGTCATGCTTGCCAACACTACCTTAAACAGATCTCCATGGCTCAGAGTCTCTTCATGGAAACCAGTTTCTGGTCACACACAGCCAGAACGTAGCAGTTTCTTTTAAAGAAACTGATAGTTATGTTTAATACTTGGAGCACAATTCATTGCCTTGAAACCAAAATTACACACTGTAGGGTAAAGAGCCTTACAAGGATTGGTTTGCTTTGAAGCATCACACCACTCCACTATTTCAGTTAAACGGGGATTAATACAGGAAATAGAGATGCAGAAGATGTGCAAAAAAGGTCCCCCGAGTCAGTATACTAAAAGTTATCTTTGGGGAGTTCCAGCAACTAAAAAGAAGCACAAAGGTACTCGGAGTGTAATTTTTTCCACAGACACTTCCTAGCATTCACCATGTATCTGTTAAATGCAAATGGCTGGAATGGGGTGGGTTGTGGCTGGTATTTCCCAGGCATTTCCCAGGGTTGTCATTCAGGCTGTCAAGACTGTTAGTCTAACTACAGAAAACAACTGTAAGGCTCTTGAGTAAAAAAGCAGCCTTGCTTGCCACAAGGAGCTGTGAACTAGCTGCATGCCTTTATAAGGACTGGAGAACAAATAATCACTTCAATACAAATTTGGGTTAAGGGACATATACTGTGTATATACCTTACAACCAGTAAGATGGCCTACATTAGCTCACTGGCTATTTGTGGCAGCTGGGAAAAGAATGGTTAACAATCACAGTCGGCAACTTCTGGAGGTAATTTTAATATCAAATGTATTGGCATTCTCATAGCACATACCTAACAAATCTACAAAGGCTCTCCTTTAATGTTATAAAACCAATTTAGAAAAGTTTATACATGACTTCTGCTTTTAAATATCTATAAGGCAGTCAATCTAAAAAAGAACAAATTACTTTATCATAAAAACTAACTTTACCGTAAGAAAAAGCCCAAATTATTTGTCATAAGGGAATGCTGAAAATATGCATCAATTAAAAAGGTGTATAGAAAGGGCACATATTTCTGCATTTTATATTTCATCTGTCTTACAATAAATACACAAATTATCCCTGTAAGTAATGCTGATGATGTGATTTGGGTGATGAAAGACACAAAACCTCTGGGATGAGGGGGACAGATGCTGGGGGGGAGGTACTGACAAACTACAGAATTGAAAGCAGAAACAAAGACTAAAACCACACAGTAATTTCACTAGGCTGCTCACAGCTATAGAGAAGGTAACTGCGCTCAGCAAATTATTTTGTTTTAAAATTGCCTCTCTTCTCCATAAATAATGCTTCCTGGTTTGAGAAACAATGGCAGGGGATTTTTGGATGGCTATACAGAACCTGAAGTAATATCTGGATTTTCCAAATGCTAGGTTCCAGAGTTGTCTTGAGGGAAGGGGCCCTGAGAATTCTGCAATGCCATAAAAATGTTCACATCTTTGGGTTGCCCTCAATTTTTATTTTAACTCTGTAGCCTACTTTCAGCTTTAAGAGCTCTGGTTTTGTAGATACATTTATGACACAAGTGCTTTTGGTGGTTATTTGACACATGGTCCGTTTGAAGGGTGCAATGACACTGAAGTTTACTTACAGTGGGGAACAGGAAAAAAATCCTCTTAAAAATAGTCACCTTCTATCGTGCAGTAACTACAGAAAAAAGCATGCACGTGTCAAAATGTTATTGAAGTTTTATGTGATCACTGTTTGAGGAAAAACTACACACATATGTACTAAGACAACAATAAACTTGTGCTACTTCATCAAGTCAAGTCCAAGTTCAAATACTCAAATATTCAGGCATCTTTACTCAATTCTCCTGAGCAAAGTATAAATCCTGTTTGTCTTATATGTAAGTTACGCATCTTAAAGACGTATTACATATAACATAATGACCTTTTTGAATGAAAATGGCCTTATTTTTCAGTAGAACACCTCAAACTTTTGAGGTTGTTGAGTCACAACCTGCTTGCCTTTCTAATGCAAGTGATGCCATAAAATTTGCAGGTGTAACTCCCAAAAAATAAGGCGAATAGGATTAAAAATGTACTGCCTACATGTATTGTATTGGCATGTACTTTGAAAGCAAGATTTCTTCTAAAATCTGATAAGAAAAAATTCATTAAAAATAATTTTAAAAAATTCACTCTTGACATCAAAAGATTTCAACAGTCACCTTCAAGCTTCCACTCATGGAAATAAATTTTTATGATGAAAACGCTAGGGAAGGGAAAAAAAAAAGTTCAAAAAAAATCAAAAAACTCAGCAGCCTCAAATCTTGGCAGAATTTTCTGACACATGCAGACTACTTCTGTATATAATCAGAAATAAAACAAGAAATACATCTCTGAAAAGAGTCAATATTAGATCCTTAAATTAAAACAATACATAGTATTCATTCTACCTGTATGAGCTGCAAAATTGAAAAAGACACAGTATAGGGTCAAAATCCTGTCTTCAGGCCTGACTCCTCCATGATCATCCATGTTTATATAGAATTGTAAAGAACAGGCTCCAAAAGATGAAAATATTTTTATGTCCTTGTGGCATATACCTGTACGCAGCTTTCATATTCCAAGTAAAGAATCAATTAGCAATCCATATATGTATTAGCTTTAATGTACATATTTACAATTTTATCTACAACCTTCTCCCCCTGCCAAAACTGCATTCTATGACCACACAACCCAAATAAAAAAAAAATCTTTAAATAAACACACACTGAACAAACAAAATACTTCTTGTGGTTGTGTTTGGTTTTTTGTTTTGGTTTTGGTTTTTTTTTTTTTTTTAGTGGGTTTTTTTGTTTTGTCTTTTCCTTCGTTGCAAGGCAGAAAGAGCCCAAATGCTGCTAAACACAGTTCCAGTTACTTTATACAGCAATGTTCTTTGCCAGGTCTGGCTTATTAGATTTATTAGCTGCTGCTGCCACTATGCTGTTGGAAGTGTAGTTGCAAGATCAGATCTCGAATTTCTTCTCTTTTGCTTCTGATCAGCTGACGAGGGAACCACTTCTCCAGATGCAGTGGCTGTTCAAAGTTAACTATGGGATTCTGGTAACAGAAAAAAGAGTATTTACAGCATGAAAGGCAGGCTTCAAAAAATAATTTCAAACCCTTCCATTACTGCTGAGACCAAGGAGGCACAAAAAAGTTTCTATGAGACAGTGACAGGCTTCAAAGTCAAATTCCAGTTCCTCCATGGTAATCACATATATGCATAACCTTACCACAAGCTGCTCACAGTAAACACCGAACAGATTATCACTTCTCTTAAAGATACATCAGTATAAACAGATATTCGAGGCAGATTCCATGTACTCTGATACAATTAGACATACTCTTGACATCTAACAAGGGACAGATGCACTTCGGTCACAAAATGCACACGTACAGTCACATTATAGGGAAGGATTCAGCATACAGCAGTTAAGCACGATGAGGTTTTGTTGCCTCAGGCATGTGTTTTTCTGTCATGAGCTGGTCTGGCTGATAGAAGACAACAATGAAGCAAGAACATTACTAGCAGTTTTAGCAGGACATGAGGGGGGAGAATTCAGAACAAAAGAGGATAGCAAATTGAAATGGCTGAGAGATGCTAGCAGCTTTGGCAGTAAAAGCACAACACTACATCTGATTTTCCAGAGTAAGTTTTTTTCCCTCATTCCCTCTTCATTCTTTTGCAACGCTTATATTTTACCTTCTCCTTCCTTCGAATAAAGTAGTATATGATAAATTGAAAAAGCAAAGTGAAAAACACATCATGATTTGCAGTCTATGAGCCCTGGCATGTTTAGGACAAGTTGACAAACAACTTGACCTGTCCTTACTTCTGCAAGCAGAATGTGACCCTGCTGTTAGAGAATGGGCAGTTCAAAAGCATTGGTAAAGAATTTTTCCATTTTCCACCTACACAAGAGCTCAACTCATCTGTTACAGAATCACAGAATGGTTGAGGATTGAAGGAACTTCTGGAGGTCATCTGGTCTAACCCCCCTGCTCAAGTAGGGCCATTTAGAGCCAGTTGCCAGGACCATGTCCAGACAGCTTTTGAGTATCTCCAAGGAGGGACACTCCACAACCTCTGTGGGCAACCTGTATCAGCATTTGGTCACCCTCACATTAAAAAAAAAAAGCGCGCACTTCCTTACATTCAGAGGGAACCTCCTGTGTTTCAGTTTGTAACCATTGCCTCTTGTCCTGTCAGGGGGCACCACTGAAAAGAGGGCTCTGTCCATTTTGCACCCCCCCTTCTGATACTTGTCAACATTGATAGGATCCCCCCTGAGCCTTCTCTCAGTCCCAGCTCTCAACCCTTCCCTCACAGGAGAGGTGTTCCAGTACCTTAATCATCTTTGTGACCCTTTGCTAGACTTGGTCCAATAGCACCATCTCTCTCTTGCACTGGGGAGACTAGAACTGGACACAGCACTGAGGAGAGAGCAAGGATTGCCTCCCTCGAACTACTGGCAACACTCCTCCTAACCTAGACCAAGATACCACTATCCTCCTTCACCACAAGGACACACTGCTGGCACGTGTTCAACTTGGTGTCTACCAGGACCCTTAGGTCCTTTTCAGCAAAGCTTCCTTCCAGCTGGGTGACCCGCAGCATATATTGGTGCCTGAGGTTGTTACTCCCTGGGCGTAGGACTCGACACTTCTTGTTGAACTTCATGAGGTTCCTGTCAGCCCATTTCTCCAATGTCTCGAAGTCCCTGTGGATGCGAGTATGACCCTCTGGCATATCAGCCACACCTCCCAGTTTTGTGTCAGCTGTGAACTTGCTAAGGGTGCACTCTGCCCCAACATCCAGATCATTAATGAAGATGTTAAACAGGACCAGACCCAGTACTGACTCCTGGGATACACCGCTAGTTACTGGACTCCAACTAGACTGCCTGCCACTGATCACCACCCTCAGGACCCATCCAGTCTGTCAGTTTTCAATCCAACTCACTCTCTGCTCATCCAGCCCATACTCCATCAGCTTCTCTGAGAGGATCTTATGGGAGACAGTGTCAAAGGCCTCACTGAAGTCCAGGTAGACCATATCCACTGCTCTCCCCTCATCTACCAAGTCAATAATTTTATCATAGAAGGTTATCAAGTTGGTCAAGCGTAACTCCCCCTGCCTTTTGAATCCATGCTGACTACCCTCAATCCCCTTCTTGTCCTTCACGTGTCTGGAAATGGTTTCCAGGATTAGCTGCTCCATCATATTCCCTTAGATCAAAGTGAAGCTGACCAGCCTGTCGCTCCCCAGGTCCTCCTTCCCGACTTTTTTGAAGATAGGAGTTCGATTTGCTTTCCTCCAGTTCCATCCCCAATTGCCATGACCATCCAAAGATTATCAAGAGTGGTCTCACAATGATATCAGCCAGCTCCTTCAGTACTCATAGAAGCATCCCACTAGGGATCATGAACTTATGAATACCCGGTTGAAGTATTCCCTAGCCTGACCCTCTTCCACCAAGGGTATGTATTACTTGTTCCAGTCTTTCCTCCAGTCTCCAGGACCTGGGACTCCCAAGCGCCAGTCTTGTTAGTAAAGAGTGAGATGAAGGTGGCATTCAGAAGCTCAGCCTTCTCCATGTCCTGTGTCACCAGATCCCCTGCCGCATTCAGCAGTCAGTCCACATCTTCCCTACTCTTCCTTTTGCTGCTTACGTAATTACAGAGGCTCTTCTTGTTGCCTTTGACATGCCTCACTAGATCAAACTCCAGTTTGGTTTGGCTTTCCGAATGATGTGTCTGCGTGCTTGGACAGCATCTCTGTATTCCTCCCAGGTTACTTGTCCCTGCTTCTGTGTTCTGTATACTTCCTTTTTATGTTTGAGTTTTGCCAGGGGCTGCTTGTCCATCCATGAAGGCCTCCTGGCATCTTTGCTTGACCCTGCTTGTTTGCATTAGCTGTTCTTTAGCTTGGAAGTAGTGTTCCTTGAATATCAAACAGTCTTCCTGGACCCCTATTCCCTCCAGGGCCTTATCCCATGGAACTCTTCCAAGCTGATCCCTGAAGAGGCCAAAGTCCAGGATTGTGATCTTGCTTTTTGACCTGCTCCTTCCTCTCATGAGCCTAAACTCCACCATCGTAAGATCCTATCTTCTACCACTCCTATCTTCACTGCAGCCAAGGCTGCCTTTGACCTTTACATCCCCAACTAGACCTCCCTTGCTTGTGAGTATGCAGTCCAGCAGTGCACCTCTCCTCACTGGCTCCTCTGTCACTTGGGTCAGGAAGCTGTCATCATTGCTCTCCAGGAACCTCCTGGATTGCTTTATGTCCTTCTGTGTTGTCCCTCCAGCAGATGTCAGGATGGTTAAAATCCCTCACAGGGACCAGAGCCTGTGAATATGAGGCTGCTTCTGGCTGGCTGTCAAAGGCCTCACCCACTTGTTCTTCCTGATCACATGGCCTACAGCCTGTTGTATCATCCATATTAGTCTGCTCTTTAATCACTACCCATAAGCTCTCAGCTGGCTTCTCATCCAACCCTAGGCAGAGCTCCATGCATTCCAGCTTGCTCTCTCACATAAAGGGCAACTCTATCTCCTCATCTTCCCAGCCTGTGCTTCCTAAAGAACCTGTATCCATCCATCACGGCATTCTAGTCATGTAAACTATCCCACCACGTCCCTGTAATCCCAACAAGATCATATCCCTGCAAATGCACAAAGATCTCCAATTCCTCACATTTGTTCACCACGCCATGTGCATTAGTGTACGGGCACTCTGGAATGGCGATCTGTTCTAACACAAAAGAAGAAATCTGTCCACTGGCCGAGGTCCCACACAAGGCTTTCCACACACAGGACTCTGAGAACGTGGACCACATGTATAAGCAAGAAACAAGCAGAGCCAAAGGACAGAGCAAGAGGGCAGTGCACTGATCAGGGGGAAGAAGAGTTGGGGACACTCTAAAATACAGTGCCTGAAGCCCAGCATCTGCAGGTGTTTAAAGGTCTGCGGTGAACAGGGAAGGGAAGTTCCCTTAGCTCTGTGCATTCCCTTTTAAGGATTCCCCCTTCCCTCTCTCTACAGAAGCTGCAAAGCCACTCAAAGGCCAATGCACAAACTGACCACAGTTTTAGAGGCTACAAGAAGAGATACACAGAAAAGATGCCTTTGTAACATCTGTAGGCCAGAAATGTGTAAACAAAATATACTCCAAATACTTCGGGATATTGAATGTGTCAATGTAAAAGCAACATTAAACTACAAGGATAGAAATGTTTTCCAACAAACACAGATGAGAAACTGTCTATGCTCCAGATACAAAGACCCCTGCCACTACTTGAAGAATGGGGTTTATCTCCTCTTGCTCAAATGTCTTTGACACTTTTGAGGCTGAGCATCACAGGCTTTTTTGTCTGGCTATTTCCCCTGGAAACAGCTTTTTTGGGTGTAAGGTGGTTTCAGGGAAAGGGGAAGGTAGTTTCCATTTGTACCTGGAAGAAGCTTTCCACATATTGCAGCAAATAGACCCCACAATCACTGCTGTTATCTTGTTTAGGCACTCTGGGACACAAGTCAATCATTGTTGATTTACTGAATTCTCGATGTGTTTTTCGTTTAGCTTCCCATTCCACTTCAAGGTACCTACAAAAGAAAGCAAACAGATTAAATACTTGAGAAATAACTCCCAAGCAAAATGCATTTCAGGATACTACTCCATATTTTTCTGGAGCTGGCCAAAAAGCTAAAATAGCTTTAACCAATTTCTTTCACAGAATCTGTCAAAGAAATTCATACAAGGAACAACACCGCTTCCACTATCCAATATTTTATCACCCTCAGAGGCATCTCTACCACATAATGTGCAATAAACAAAACAGAAAGATGCATGACATTATTTAAAAGCAAACAGTTATTTGTGCTGAGTTTCTTCAAGCTGTTAGGATACCAGGACATTTTTAAAACTTATGCTAAAGGAAGTACTCAAGTAATCTTTCCTGGCTATCACACAGATTTTTCCTGGGTTCATCCTAAAAGGCCAGCCAAAGCAAACCATTAAAAAACCCCTTAGAATTCACCTTACAAACAACTTCAGTTACAATTGTACCAATATAACTCTTGCAACCTACTAGTGTATAAGGTATATAAAGACTTGTTAAAAACCTTAAGGGATCATTTCTTTAATGATTACGACTTATTTGTTACCAGGCTTTTCTATTGTTCTTGTGCTTCAATAGCAACTCACTGACCCCACTTTCTGGGCTAGCCACTGGTTTTGAAGATGGGATTGAAAGCATAAGGGTCTGATTTTCAAAGGCAGCAGTTACCTATACTTTTCTGCTGACTTCAGTCAGAGTTGCAAAGGCTCAGGGCTTGTAAAATCAAATATAAGGTCTGACTTTAGGGAATAAAAAATATATACATGAAGTCTAACCTTGTGTTTGATTTCTAAAAGCCCCAAGTCCTTGCAATTCTGAGACTAAAAATACATATAAAACACCTTTGGGGAAAATGGCAACTGTGAAAAGGCGTCAAACATGAAACAGTTCAAAGATGAAGAGAGTTCAGTGAAACGCGCTCCCTAGAAACTTCAAGAACCTGTGACTGCAGACTTTAAAATTAATTTGTTTGAACTTGACCACTGCCCAAAACACAAAATCAATGCAAGGAAAGAAAAGGTCATGGAACCTCTGCATCAGTTTCCTGAAACTTCTCCTTTCAGGGTGTAACTGCAAATTGAAGGAATAAGAGGTCTCCTTCCCTGATTTCACAACTCCATAAACCACCTCTGTTTTCTGACTTTTCAAGACACCTCTCAGCTCCAGGAAACCACTCTCTGGAATTTCAACCCCAGGAGTAGCTCAAAGCATAGAGCACTAAGTTAATACATCCCTTGAGAGGGAAAAAAAAAAAAATCACTATTTCATTCTTCCTTCCAAGACACACATGGTGGGGAGGCGCCTCTGTCTAGGGAAAAGATGGTTTCACAAAAATTTCTCATTCTCATCTAACCCTTATGTAGAGTTTTGAAGAATTTACTTTTACAAGAAGGATGCACTATTTTGTTTACAGATTTTTGTTCCTTTCAGTGAAGTAAATACAACAGAACAAAAAGAACAATTCTGTTTAGCTTCAAATATTTAATATTAGCAACTTTTTAAAGAGTTGTTGATGGATGTTAAAGTCATTAGGAGTATGTAAAAGTACTGAAAGTTTGAAGGTGTTCTTCCAATACTTACATACTTATCACGTAAGACTTAATATATTTTTACTCTCACTTTTTAAAACAAATAATACCATTCCAATATAACTATACTGACAGGTCAAGCTTTTAGACAGCTTCAGTCTAGTTTCTATTTTTTTTTCACATACATTGGAGTGGATTTAACACTGTGATTCTGTAAGCATCATAAAAAAAATGAAGAAAATTAATATTGTAAATTTCAAAGTATTCATTTTAAAGAATCTGTTTTTCCATCCTTAAGAACTCCCTCCATTACTGAACTGGAGGGGATTTAAAAAACCCAACCCCTCCTTGACTCCCCCCCCCCCCCCAATTTCAAAAAGACTGTCCACTTCACAATTTTTGCATTCTATCTGGGCTGCAGAACAAAGACAAGACTTTTCATACAAGCCTCTATTGCTTTACAATTTTCTTTGTTGTGGCTCTTTATGGATTTTCCTTTAGCATTAGAAATGTACACCTTTATGAGAAAAAAAAATACTATTTTGAACATAGAAATATGATCTGCAGCATCTCTTTCTAATAAATAGAAACCATAGTTACTTACTCTCTCAAAACCTGAACTGTTTTCTGCACAGAACCAGCTTTCAAAGAATCTAAGATGAGTATACAAGGCCTGTATAGAACAAAACCAAACAAATCATTGCAGTCTTTCATTAACCAACACTACTTAAGCAAATACTTTGTTTGAATACAGCTTAACAAGAGCATCAATATCTGAACAAACATGGAAAAAGGTGGGCAAGTTCCTTCAGCTGTGGCTTTATCACAAAAACTGTATGACTGCAGAATTTCTTACCATAATTTAATGATAGAATATTACTATGAAAACAAACGTACCTTTTACAAATCTGCCTTCTGGAATTACTTAGGGAGATCTGGGAGAAGAGAAAATAAAAATAACTTTAAAAAACTACAATTATAAACTCAAATGTCTTCATAGATTTAAAGGTAAAGCCAGAGAGGCTCCCATTTCAGAAAGGGAGCAACTGATAAATAATTTTTAGAAACTTATGAAAGCAGAGCATAGGCAACATAGGAGGACTTTAGGCTAATTCGAAGTGCCTTGCACATGCTGCACGCCACGTAAACATCGACAGTTGCTGCAAAAAAGATGATGCAAAAATCACTTGGTCAAGTCTCAGAGCCTTCATAAATAGAATAACATTTGTTTCTTCGGTCAGTACAAAAGGCACTTACTTTAGAAATACCTGAATCCAAGACTGAAGCAGAAGCAGAAATTTCATTGCCACCTAGTACAAATGAACAAATTAAAACATCTTAAGAAAATATTTCCTAACTGAAATATTTTCATTTTCAAATTAATGATTATTAGTGAATAATATCAAAATATTATTGATATTATTAGTGAATAATATAAAAATACGATTGTGAAGTATAAGCTAATTTTCCTTCCCTTCTGAACGTTCAAGTAGCAGAGTTGCTGAGGGCCTGCCTGCCTTCCTGATAAAATTCTTACTGAAATCCAAGAACTTTCTACTTATGATGGGTTCTGAGCCACTTACTTTACATATCCCTTCCAGTATTTACCAGAGTTGCAGACAAGAAGAATACAGTGCAGTCCTTGATATGCATGGTAATAAAAAAACATATTACATCAATCTTGATGTGAAAGATACTGTTCAAGACATCACATCTCTTCTTCAAGGATTAAGACACTATTAGAACTGTATATGGCTTGACATAATTTTCTTCTAGATTACCTACCTTTTGAGCATAAGCTTCTGTTAGTATCCATTTCTTCTTCATCCTTGCAGTTACCAGGAAAAGCCAACACTGAACCAGTTCTAGTGTTCTCACTCTCTGACTGAAGTGGAGACTGTTGAGGCTGGTGATATAATGAATTCTGATGGGGACACTCCTCATACACAGCTTCTTCTAACCAAGGAAAACAGATAACTGCAATGTACCAATGAGACCTGCCCAGCAGTGGGGAGAGGGGGGGAAAAAACGTCAAAACTGTATAACATTTGGTTCTGAAAGGATATGAAAAGTTTTTTTAATATCGAGAGCTCATGGACAACTGTTCTGTGACACATAACCATCGCTGCCACGTTCCTTCATGGCATCTCATACTAATAATCCTCCCACTCATTTTTTACTTTGCATTGTGGCATAACAGCAAAAATAAGCATAAATTCCTTTAAAAAAAAACCACAAACCCACCAGAGCAATTTATCAGTGTCTCACCACCCATCCCACACTGTAAAAAAAAAAAAGTAATGAAATAATCTGTGATGGTGATCCCAGTTTTAAAAACAGGTAAGGGCATGGCATGCCTCTAGCCTTTATTTCTGTCTGCACCTGTTTTGCATATGTAACTCTCAATGACTATTCAGTTTTATTGGAGTTTCCATGTGCAGGTCAGCGATTCAACCAGGTCAAGACACAGACCATGGAACTACTACTCCTGATGCATTAACACCATGAGTTGCTGACCTTTCTTTATAGAAATATTTACTTAAGAGCACAGGAATCATCACATAAATTATTTTGAAGAATACATAAAAGCAATTTCCAGTAAAACAAAAAACAAAGATGAAAAGTTTACTGAAGACAGCTAAAAAGTTTAACTTTTGAAAAGACTTCAAAATTACTCATTCCACACCTGTTACTTCTTCAAAATCTAATGTGTTCATTTACAATGATCCAAGCTTACAGCCATAAATCTTTTTATCGTCACAACATTCAAATATTTAAATCTTTAAATATCAGAAAAGGTGTCTAAAACACATAGACTTACTCCTCATTCACAGGCACAAAGATATAATCTTTACTGAAGATGTTTATATGACGAGTCCATGTTCTTACTCTTTTGTGTCTTCTCTGTGCCACTCTGCAGAAACCAAATGTTAATGAAAATTAACAAGTCCAAACAACAGTTTAAGCAAGGTATAGAAATTAGTACTCCTACATCTTCCTAATCCCTCAATGGGTTTTTCCTTTACTCTTGAAATTTGCCCAACAAAGAAAAAAATAAATCAGCACACCATTAAGCCCAAGTGACTAACAAGCTATTTCTGAACGATCTTGCAACTCTTCTGGAAAAAGTCATCCATAGATTTGAAAGGATTTCTTGCAGTTATTTATCCAGTAATTATTATTTACTAAACTAAATGCAAAAATCTCACCTAAACACCAGCCAGTGTATAAAAACAAAGCAATTTACAAACATCCATGAATTAAATGTCACAATACCACTTTTGAAGGCCTGTCTGAACAACCTTATCTTTTGAAGGAAAAAGCTGAATGCCTTGCATAGGGTCATGCAACACACTTGTAGCAAAGCCAGAACTAAAACAGATTTCCTCCAGTCCTGAGCTTTAAATGCTGGAGCACATTTCCAGTCCTACAGACATAAACCATGAGGACAGAATACTAGGAGCATAAGAACAATATGAGAAGAAACCTCAATTCAGATTTTCAACTGTCTTAGTTTGCACAAGTTGAAATAGAAACCAACAGTTCACAGAACTTTGCTCCAATATGATCTGAAAGCAACTCTACTCAGGAGACACCCCTAATAGGGATAATAAGGGATAATAGGTAATATGTAAATATTGTAAAGATGTGGTTCTTTCCTGATCTGTGGTCAAGAAATATAACTTCAGTGTAGGAGGAACAGGAGAAAAGGAGTGAGGAATGGAAAAACAAGCTGCTGTGGGACTCTGACTGGGCCAGCATTAAGCAAAGACTTGCTGCAAACTTCCTCTGCTACATGACTCTAGAAGCACTGGGAACTTAAAAAGGGAAGGCATGTTTCCAACCTGGGAAAACACCTATAGAAGGAGCTTTCTCAATCTATTGCCTAAGATGAAAGAGAAGTAAAGGGTCTTTAAGTTAAATAACTACATCAGTTGAGATTAATTTCATTTACAATAGTGTAGCGCCCAATTTTCCACTACCCTTTTATCCAAAAAAACCCCACAGAAACAAACCCAAGCTACCTGTAATCACCAGGTAAGTGCCTAAGCCCAAACACAAAACTAGAATTTCCAAAGCTATCTCCTGATTCAGAACAGCTACAGTCCTCGAAATAAGGTGAATTAAGAGTGCCATTCTAGCTCCTCAAGAAGGTTATGGACAGTCCAGCCTTCTAAAAGGAATCAGATCAAGGCACAACAGCATTCTTAATATGGATAATTTTGTCTTCACCTCAGAACATTCAACATCAGAACACAGTAAACTGATAGAAGACATATTCTTGAGCACAGCTGCCTGAATTTGAGACATCTTTGAAAATGTTACAGAAGTTGCCTTTTCCCCCCGCCCTTTAAGAGGGGTTTCACCCAGCAGTGACTGTAACAAAAACAACATGGCACACCTCTTTGTGCAGGTGGCCTCATTTTCCAGTAGAATGAAAAAACTGGAGACTTCATGGATAACAGTAGAAAAATCACTTCACAGAAATAGAAAAGAAACTTCAGTAAGTTGAATGATGAAAACAGAATGGAAGTTGCTGGCAGATCATCACTAAGTGGGAGGGCAAGCTCCACTCTCAAACATCAGTGTTGAGAAGGAATGGAAAGCAGGCTAGCAATGGTCCTTCCCTTTATACAGTGGAAACACAAAGTGATACAGGCTTCTTGAGCTCTTAATGATACCTGTTTGTGACACTCTCCAATTCCAATGTGCTTACATATTAAAACACAAATGTGTAAGCTTGATGGGTAAGAAAATTTTCTTACTAAAAATTTGGACAACAATTTATTACCAATATGTGAAATGAAATATATGGTAAATCTAAATATATTTTTAGAAGTGCAATTTCTTAAAATCATGTATACCTTGCAAAACTCTGAGTTTATTATAATAAATAGATCAAAATACATAAATAATTGTCTGAGGCAAAGATTCAGATAAAGTTGGAGAAAGGTGATAACCTTTTCACTCATATTCAGTATGAATCACATGTAGATTTTAATGAAAAACACTACCGTGCTTAAATTGTGAGTTACAACATCTAACCATTAATCCTTTGGAGAACACTCATTACTATCTTAAATGCTAATTAGGAGGTGATCTGCAGAACTTCCAAGCGGCATCAACAGATAGCTTATTTCTAGTCATTATGGCATCTAAAATGAACTTACGAAACTTTGAGATCCCCCTCAGAATTTTTTTCTGTCCTGGTCAGGCACTTATAGAAGAAACTGCTGAAAATGTGTGTACGATCAGCAAGATGTTTTGGTGCCTTCTCCAACAATAGGTATCTACCAAAGAAAAAAGGAGGAAATTATTAAATTCGTTTTCTAGAAACTACCATAACTGATAAAAACGGACAGTTATTTTAATGACTTATCATACTCAGGTTATGCTTACTGTAAGTTGCCCTCACAGCTGCTAATCACGCCAAACCTTTCTCTCTATTTTCAATGTGCACATGGGTGGACATCAGAGTATGTAACAGCCAAGCAACTACTAAGAATGCAGTTATTTTTTTTATTCCAAATACGTGCTCCAGAATTAATGCGTCTGAATTTATTTTTAGAGTTAGGTTTTCTAGCCCTTGCGATTAAGACAGACTTGAAGACCTAACCAAGTGTAAGCCCACGGAGTATTATACTCCTGTGTATATAAAAAGTATAGAACAGTTCAGTACTAGAAACTGGCTTCCTATTGCTCACAGTTAGTGCAGCCACGCTAGACGCCAAGCAAAATGGAATTCTTGCAGACAACCTTCAAAAGAGCCAGAATTCTGCTTTGGTTTAAGGCAGCACAGGGAAAATAAACTTCAGCTTTAGGCAATAGTGGGCCACAATGCTGGTTCTGGAAAACTTGCCTTCACAAGAAATTTTAGCAGCATGGCATGAAGTAAGACAAGCACAACTTCCTCAAGAAGTATTAGCTGTGTTCCTTTCTGCAGGACCTGTGCATCAGAAGAATTCCTGAACTCTTGCATAGAATAGCAGAAGATGCTCCACTTCATGCAAACTTAGTAAATAAACTACCTAGTACAGACCCCCTACTTTGTTCAACTGCCTGCTTAACACTGCTCCATGCTTTCTTTTCTGTGACATCACCAAGAGGCTTTTTTCCCCCAGCTATTCTGTCTGGATGACATCACTGCCCTTTAGAGGGACAAGAATGAAATGGAAACAAATGACACTGCTGAGAATATGTAAAAGCTTTAAAAAAAGGCCCAACTTACAAATTCATCATACTGTTATTTCTAAAATTGTTTTATCATATTTAGTGACTAACATTTACAGTAACATTCAAGCCCAGATCAGGTCCCAGAAAGAAAGGTACAATTAAGGCTGTGATTACTTACTTAAGATAGAAATCAATGATGACATCATTGAGAAACTCTCCATATTCTAAGCACTCTAGGTCTTCTCTTGTGACTCCCAGTCCTCCTTTTGCAGGTGGGGGTGGATAAACGATTAAACTGGAAAACACAAATCATGTTATAACAGTGACAAAATGTGTTTTACATGACATTCTTCTTAGTATGACTGTTCCACATGCAGATGATTTTCTAGAAAACCTGTTAAAATGGGTAGTTGTCAAAACCGTAAGTTCTTTACCACTTCTTTTTCCAAATTAAGTGTTACAAAAGAAATATACACCCCACTGCACACTGAAATTTTGAGAAAACTTTTGTAAGAGAGATTTTTTTTTTACCATCATCTTGTTTTTCTATTTTTGATAAAAGTAATTGATAAATGGCACATAAAATGCGAAGGAATACTAGGGGACATATTCTCAAATGGTATGAATGAAGAGTGATTTTCTATTCATTAAGACTCCGATAAGGAATCCCACATTTCCAAGCGTGAAGTTTGGGTTTACACACCATGCAACATATGTACTTTAAGTGATTTGAAACTACCCGTTACTGCTAATGCTAGTATTAGAAAAGCTCTAGATTAACAACCATGTTACTTAACTGTAACCATGAACTGAGCGTTTTTGCTGTTGCAGAAACAAATCCACTGTCAGTAAAAAAAGTGACAGCAAAAGGCAAGAGTTCTTAAAAGCAATTTTTTTCACTGACGTTTTCCATACTAGAAGTATGAGGACTAACAAGCTAGTGCAGACAGAACTGAGGCGTGTCAGCACTCTCATAGTACCTTGCTGCAGCGCACATTTGTGTGTTCTCATTTTCTAATACATTTTGTTAACCAAGCTCCTGTACTAACTAGTAAATTGTATGACAATTAAGCGTGACAGAGCAGTGAAAGAAAACATTGTTTAGGTTTTAAAAAAAGGCTCAGCTTAAGTTAGCAATAGTTTTGCTGTGATATGGACTTGGATGGACACTCAGAGGCCATGAGGTCCCTACCCTCACACTGATGCATCCATGATACGAGCTTGTAGTCACGATGCAGGTATTCTCTAATTTCTGTGAGATTTTCTATCATCCTGTAACACATGCATTTTGTCTGTTAACTATTAGGATGGAAAAAAGGAATAACTACATTCATACTTAGTGATACATTACGTTTCTACAGCATCTTTTATATAATGCTTTTAAATCAACTAGAAAATTCTTTTATTTCAGCAATTTCTTTATTCAATTAATTTATATCTTCTCATTTTGTTGTGGTTTAACTCAGGAGGTAGCCAAAACAACCACACAGCCATTCACTCACTAACCCTCCCTGCCCCAGCGGGATGGGGGAGAGAATCGGAAAAGAAAAAGGGTAGACCTCATGGGTTGAGGCAGTTTAACAGTACAACAACAAAAAAAGAATAATAATGATAAAAGAATACACAAAACAAGTGATGCACAGCACAACTGCTCACCACCCACTCAGCAATGCCCAGTTAAGTTTCCAAACCGTGGCACCTCTCTGGCCAACTCCCCCAATTTATATACTGAGCATGATGTTATATGGTATGGAACATCCCTTTGGCCAGGCTGGGTCAGTTGTCCTGGCTGTAGCCCCTCACAGCTTCCCGTGCACCCCCAGCCTTGTCACTGGCAGGCCAGAGCATGCAAAGCCGAAATGTCCTTGACTGCTTAGCAACAACTGAAAACATCAGTATGTTATCAACATTTTTTCATCCCAAATCCAAAACACAGCACTATACCAGCTATCAGGAAGAAAATTAAATTTCCCAATGAAAACCAGGACACATTTATACGAAATATACTTACTTCTTAACTGCTCCGGTTTCTCTTACTTCTTTCCATTCTTCATTCAGTGCAGAGGACAGAGAGATAGAATAGCAACCACTATTCTGCTTATTTGCAAGTGCATAGCTGGGCCTGGCCACTTTTGGTTTTGATTTCTACCAGAAAAAATCCAAACAATAATAATAGTAAAAAGCATTATACAGCTTGATATGTAAAACAGAACACACAAAAAACAAGCCTGAAGCCCACAGGAGTACCTTGCATCACTGAAGAGGAATCTTGCTGGAGAACAGACATGTAAACATCACTATTTAGGCAAATGTGCCACTGTTCAGACAATAAAAAAAGTTATATCCCTTCTAAAATTATGACAGGCCTTCATCTGTTCATAACCTCTCTCTAAAACTGTTTAAGCATTAATCAAACTGATGCAGAATTGGTTTGGAGAAGAAACAGGATCTGAAAGGATGGAGACAAGTATCAGACTCTTATTAGGAGCTGTGTATGCTTAGAAGGTTTGAAAATCTAGTTCTTACCAATTTGCCTAAAAATTACATAGATTTGAACTGCCTGGCTCAATTTTTAAGTTCCCAGTTTTATAGCCAGATTCATCTCTCCGCTCTGTGCTCCTTACTGATAGAACAAACATAAGTAATTTCTGAAGTGACAGTGATAGGGGATTGGGTTGAGACATTTATTTCTCAGAGGGAAGTGTATTAACACATTAACTTGCACAGTCCCATTTCCCCAGTAGCCTTCGGAATCATTTAGCATTTCAAGCTGTGGAGCCCCCACGAGAATGTCTAGAGGTGTCTGGAACAAGCAAGATACACAGCTCCTCCTCTGCTGCACTTCCAGCTCAAGTGAAAAATGGCTCCACCACATTATTTGATTAACTCCCAACTTCCTGCCCTGGAGATACTACAAGGGCAGGAAATCCCTGTGGTTCTAGGCATACACAACC
This sequence comes from Phaethon lepturus, assembly GCF_000687285.1. Taxonomy (NCBI): domain Eukaryota; kingdom Metazoa; phylum Chordata; class Aves; order Phaethontiformes; family Phaethontidae; genus Phaethon; species Phaethon lepturus. The sequence goes on from NW_010509711.1 coordinate 57,205, forward strand.
ATGAGTCAACCTAAAGCTTCATTACTTCATTCAATTACTGATGAGGTTTATATACTATCCCTCCGTGGACACCATCTAGTTTACTGCAAATCTTGTCCCATTGTGAGAGAAATAACAAATATGACTCATTTTTAAGCTATGGATTAAGAAAGAATTTATTTTCTGCAACTGGCTGATCTAAGATTTACTAGAATATGTGAATGCCAACAGGTGGTGATGAATCAAGCAAGAGCTATTCACTAACCTGAACTGCAGGCTCATGAGCATCTGAGGTATGCTCTTTTGCCATACATTGCTTTAGTAGATCCTTACTGTAACTCACAAAAGAGCTCTCTTCAGGAGAAAGGTCCTTAAACAAGGGTAACACTTGCTTCAAAGACAAAAAGTCACGGAGATCTGGTGCTCTGTTCTTCTTACTCACATCTGTAATCAATTCAGCCAGTCTGTCTTCTTCTGATTCTTTGAGTGGTTGAGACAGTTTGAGAAATACAAATTCCCTAGATTTGGCTGGCAAAAGGAGAAAAATCAATCATATTAGCTATTAGGTTATGTGATCAAAAACTTGTCTGCATAACCACAAAAGAACACAGAGAGACAATGGCAGGAGGGGGAGCCTAAATAATACCCTGCCAGGTTCATCAGCCCACCAAAGGCCCAACTCCAGAAGCCCAGAGGAGCACAGGCGCACAATGGCAGGCAGAAACCCGCATTCAGGTCTGGGACACCCGGTCTCGGCCCTTCCCAGGACAGCCTCAGCCCCAGGGTCCAGACCTGAAACCCATCAAGGTGAGTCAATGCCAGAGCACTTTCTGGACTGAGGAGGGGGTTGCTACTGAGGTGTACAGCACACATGGTGGGATGCAGGGGAAGAGCG
>NW_010509711.1:58505-67743 GCF_000687285.1 Phaethon lepturus
GTTTTGGCATTGCACGGGGTTTACTGTGGGATGTTTAGAGGAAGAACCAAAGGCAGGCAAAGGGAGCGGTTTAGATGATTTGGGGAGGAACAAGCATGGGAAAATACAGGGCTAAGGGAATAAAACAGGCCACTTGCATCTAAATACTTTACTGGACAGTAGTCTTGTCTGGCCATGCCCTGCACCTGATCAGCGCAGTCTGTCCTGTCGTCTTATTGAATTCCTTTCTAACTCTCTCCTGAGTGACGGACTCTCTATTCTATCTGCGTGTATCGGGGTCTGAGCACAGCAGCTAGAGAGAGTGCACGAGTGCAAGTGAGCGTGCGATTGCTAGCGAAGGTCAAACTAGGTGAACAGGTGACATGCTCTGGGAGCCAGGGGGCTGAGCAGGTCCCTAAGACATAGCTCTGGCTGTGAATCTCTAAGGATGATAGCACAGGGGGGTCAGGTATTGGGACCAGGGGAGTCCTGGCCAGCTGTGTGCCTGCGTGTGCATGACAGTCTGTCACTGGCTTGTATGTCCAGGTGCCAGCAACTGGACAGACTGAATGTCTGAGCCCAGCTGACAGATGGATCCACCTTGTACATGTATATGTGTGTGTATACATATATATATGTATATGGGGTTTTTTTTTCTCACTAGCAGGCCTCCATCCTGCTCAGCCAGAGAGGAGAGCAGGATGAAGCTGTTGGTGCTGTCTGTGTTCATGAGTGCTGTGTGGTTGTGTCACCTCTGTGGCCAGCTATGTGTGTGTGTGGCCCATCTATTGGGACTACACCTTCAGCCTTGCTACTGGTCGGACCTGGGAACATGGATGTACAACAGCCTCACCCCTCTCAGTCTGTCAGATCTGGCAGAATACATTTTCCTCTAATATTAACACACTAAGAAGGCAGAGCAGAATCATAGCAACCATTTCCACAATCTGTAAAGCCACCACTGATTTGTTTCAACAAGTCTCTACACACATTTCAATATATTTACTTTACTACATAAAGGGCATAAAACATTCAAGCACAGAAATTTAGTAACAACTTGTGAAGGTTTCTCCTACAAGAAGAATGTAATCAAGGTAAATAAACCCAAGATTAACAAGTGCCTCAGCTTCATACTCAGATTCCATCATTTCAATGGGAGCTGTGTCTATAAGAAGCTACCAGCAACTTTGATAAACTTACATCAAGTAAAGGTAACTCTGCTAAAATTTCACTCAGTAGCTCACTTCAAACTACTCATGCTCCTTATGCAGAGTTAACATTACTTGTAATTTTTCTTCATACAGGTGGTTATTGTACAGGGTAAACATCGCTGAATTTCACACAGGCAACTCTGACATCATCATTTTGTTAGATGTCATTTTGCAATGACTTTGCTAATGTAAAAACTTTAGTGAATGTGCCACTCTGAATAGTTGAGCAAAAGTCATATTCAGTTTTACAGAGCTTCATGCTAGAAAAACAAACAGAGCCAGTCCATAAGACCCTATAGACTAAATAGCCCATTTGGCCTTTAGTGGAAATTTTCTCCAGTAATAATGCAATGGCCCAATACAGATTTGTCAAAGATCAAATCACCCTTTATCTGCCAAGCCTTTCATCCAGCATATACATCACTCAAGAGTAAAGACACTTACAACATCCCATTTATTTTAAAGGGAGAGATACTTTATACACAAGTTAGCGTGTATAAAACAAGTCTAGTTTTAGAAGGCCTCTTCAACACACATTACAATTGAACTGTGTTACAAGGTCTTTTCATTAAGTAGCAGTGATTTTTCTTCCAAAAACAAGTACACTAAGGCATTTTAGAAAAGCAAAACTGACCAACTTATCTTTAAAAAGCTATAGGCTTTCCTCAGTATTCCAGAAGCACAACTGTAAAATAACCGCTTTATTGACATGCCATATATTAGACCTTTTCATTGCACTTAAGGAAAGAGATTACTCACATGGCTTGCTGATAACTAACTTTCCTAATTGGGTTTCAATCTTTTCTACATAATCTACAGACAACCAAAGGAAAATGATCGTTGTTGCAGAACAGCCACCATCACTTCTCCACAAGCCAAACCTTCTCAGATCCAGAGTATCCACTGTCAGCTTAATATTCTTATTAAGAGCCACTAGAAAACAGAATTCAAAATAACCATATTTTTCACAGCCATGGGTAATTATAAAGTCAAACACAGATGTAAGTATGATCAGAGTGTATTAAAACAGTACTTGTAGATTTTATTCCTGGGATTACATAAAATGTGCTGAGAATGTAATACTTAAATCAGCTATATCACACTATGTAAAACAAAGTTACAAAATTGTAACACCAAAAGCTAAACATCTAAATACAGGATTCTTCATGAAAAAAATTGGAATTTTGCTCAGAATAACCACAGTTAATACCTACAACTATAGAAAACATACTGCAAATCATGAACTCCTATTTGCTTTTAGTCAACCCAATTTAGAACTGCTCACAGACTTTCTCCTATGAGATGTAGGAACCACACATCTTCAGAAAATGGACTGAATGCACATCTACAGTTATATTCCTCTTAGACCCTTAGGTTTATTAAAGGATTATGTACGAGTTGACTAAAGCTAAAACCCTCATCTAAAAAGATTAATATTTCACCTCAAACACACGCATAATTATATTTACTATAGTTCAACATTCAAATGCAGGAGGCAAAGCCATTAAAACTACAAGTTCACCTGAAAAGTGTAAGAAGCTGCTAAGTTATTGATGCTTACACTATAGACACCAATACTTTGATTTATTGAAAATTTTAAGTTAAAAAAATGTTTTACTGTCTTTGTGAAAGCAAATAAGATTATTAATTATTCATAATATAAATATATACTAAGCATTTTAATGCAATACTTTAAAGACATAGTTACGAGAAGGCTAAGGAAAAAAATTCTCTTACCCTGAAATGGGATCGTAATATACTTGGTTGTAAACTGAAATAAGATTAAAAAAATATAAATTAGCTTGCTTTTTACAAGTTGATTAAAAAAAGTAAGAGTTTTTAATTATCTGCACACATTTCTTAGCTTATAGCCAAATAAACTGAAAATAGTATCATAGAATCATTTAGGTTGGAAAAGACCCTTAAGATCATCAAGTCCAACAGTTAACCTAACACTGCCAAGTCCAATATGTCTAATTTGAGACTTAATATTGCCTATTTCACCTAAAACACTCCTAAATACGTATTACAGAATCTAAATGACAGCAAACTGACTTCCAGAGGTGCTCAGCACTGAGAAATAAAGAGAAAGTTGCAGAGTTGCCTACAGGGTCCTTAAGAAGAAAAAAATTATGAACACTTGGGACAAAAGGAGCTTATTTGCAAGCACCCCGTGATAAAGACTGTCAGCTGCACTATTTGAATTAAGAATAAATGGTCCAACACTGAGGTGTTACTTTGCTATTTACATTAACATTTGAACTAAAGGCCTTAAAAGTTTCCACTTACACTGCTGCTATGTTAGAAAGACTTGGCTAAATAAAGAATGCTTTATCATCACTTTGACAGAAGGTTGTCCTATATATTGAGTGAACAGGTTTCTCTTATGTTGCCACAGTAAGCACAAAGCTGTTTTTTCCAAGGAAAAATTTCACTCTCCACCTAAAAGCATTGATTCTTGAAATATTTCAACTCCTCCCTCAAACGATTTGGCATATTAATTTAGGAAATTTCCATTAAATGTTTTCATTACTGCATGAGAACTGCTGCACAAAACTGTTTCGTGAAAAGCTGAAATTATTATTATAATCCAAGATTTCAAAATGTCTTACTGTAAGCAAAAAAAGATATACATGTTCAAAAGCTTTATTTTTTAATTGCAATATATAGAATGAGCCTGGTCAAAGACATACTCAAACTCTTGAAGCTGGTACTCCATTTGAAGTACACCTTCACTTCCATTTCTACATCCTGTGAGTAGCACACTGCCTATGCACTAATGCTTTTAGTGTTGTTTTTATGCTCTTTAAAGCTACGAAACAAGCAATTTTCTGATTAAAATGAAAGATTAATGCATAGCATATATATTTGAACTCTATCACTATGGATTTATTATCACTTTATTCTAATACCTGTATTATTTCTGAGAAAAGTAATTGGTCTTTATTTCAAGTGACATTAACTCTAGCATGGCTGTTATTTTCCATTAGAATTCGTTAAAAGCTTCCTTGGTATGATTTCTTTTCCAGTACAGCATTTATACAGAACCTTTACCTCTGAAAACTGTGACCACAGAAAATCCCAGTTAGCTTTTCTACTGACAGCAATCCAAACATACAAGGTAATGGACTACACACTCCACTGTTTAGCCAAAGCAATATGATGCAACAATAACCAAAACTCAGTGTTTCCACACTAAGTACCACTAGCTTTGTTTAACCATAATTTTGATTTTTAAATATTCTCAAAATATCACCATCAGAGAACAACTTACCCTAGCAGGACCTCTTGATAACCATTTAAATTTCCCAATGTATAGACTATCAAATTCAACATCCAATGCTGAGTTCATCTGTTTTCTAGGTACACTTCCAGAAGGTAAGGTGATAGGACATTTATCTTCAATTGACTCTGTTAAAAACTGTGGAAAAGAAATGTGTATTTACTACAGGGATTTAAATGAGATACTTCCCTCTTGTAACCTTAGGAATCTTCTCTTTATATTTGTAAGTATTGGCTCCCAAAGTCAACTTCCATATAAGAATTCCGTATTAAAAAGCTGTAAATGTTATTGCAGTCATTACTGGCAATGTCGTTAAGGGCTTAACAGTATCTTACTCCACCTCTAAAGTTGCCAAGACATGACCTGTGCTTTTTACTAATTTAGAGACAAGTAAAAACCTCAAACAACAGAACAACAAAAAATACCCCTCTTTCAATATCAAAGGTACAGAATCCAATTCAATGCTTACAATCAAAATGATGCATCTGCAAGAAGAGGCAGCAATAGCTCTTCTGACTTGTTTCAGGGTTACAGAGATAACCCAAGTACAGGTCAAAGCAAGCAGCACAAGGCTAATCAAGTCCAAAATGGGGCAACAACCTTTATAGCTAGTTTCAGATTCAAATTACACCGCTAGCCACACAGAAAAGGCAACTTCACCCTATCTCTGTCTGCTGTCAAAGATCCTTGAACTTCTCCACGCACAGAATTACAATGGAAGACTGGAAGACAAGAAGAAACTACTGACTTGAACTATGATCAATATAAAACATTGTGTTGAAAAAACAAAACTTTTCACAGATGTATCTTCATTATGTTCACCTCTAGCTCAGATTACTATTTGATCCTTTCTGTTTGGTAATATTAAACATTTCCAAATATTTGTTTTCAAAATATGATATACATTTTTACATTGGAAAAACACTCAAGCTTCAGAGCCAGAGATCCTCTCTGAAGACTATCCAGAATTCTATCTGTGAAATAAATTACTGCAGCTACTGCTTGTTGCTGGGACTAATCATACCTGCTCCAAGCATTTCACTTTTGTTCTAACATGCAAGAAAAAATAAACATTGGAGAAATAAATTAAAGGGTTGGCATAAAAATACATAGGCCAAAAACTGGCCTACCTGCTCTGTGTGATTTTCTATCTTGTCTTCCAGTTGCTTTGCTGAGAAACAGAAGTCAGACTGTTGGTCTGTTTCTTTATTGTCAGTGATATTGTCCTGTAGCAGCTCTGTACATTTTAGTTCAGAAGGTCCATCTTCATCATCACTGGAAAGAACAACTAAAGAGAGAAAAAAAGTGTATATATATATACACACACAATACAAGATGCAGACTTGAGAATATTTCATTCATTGTGGATTTCAGATGAACAAAGAATTCTCTCTTGCAGTATGTAATATCAAAGTACATTGCCCAAACCTGTCAAGGTCTGCATGCATGAAAGCATATGCAACAAGTACTGATTTGTATCTTTATTAGTACTTTTTATGCAAGATACTCAAAATTATTTGACTATTAAAAGAAAGAGGCCACAGCACAGCTGCTTTCAAAGAAGGAGAATATTTTTTCTCAGTTTAAGCATCATTAAAAACTACAAGCTTGATCTTCCATAACCACAAAATCAGCTGGAAAATAAGGATTGGAATTTTAAAATCCTGCTCTCTACCCTGTTTCTCAAGTACAAGATCCTCTACAGTCCAGCAGAGGACACTGGCACTAGCTACTACTGCTCTCTAACCTGCACAATGAATTACAAACAACATGATCTCTGTCTTCAATCTTTTGTTCCGTACGTTTCAACTAGTCAGTCATGCATGAGTTCTCCCAGCACCTAAGCACACCAACAGTAATTGCCAGCAGCATGGATACAGTACATACTTGGGTCAACTGAAACAAGTTGCTGATTACCCCTGCAGATTCTGTTCCGCAGCTTGCTCAGGTACTGTGATGTGTCCATCTTTAATTTCCTGATGGTACTAACTTGGGGTGAAATCATGTCCTCACTGGTGGCAGAAAGCAGTTTCTCTGACAAATTTCTGGGAGGAGGCTCTGAGCCAGGTTCCTCTGTGCAGCTGTGAGAAGGCCTTACGTGGTTGTGGGTGGAAGTGTCTTTACAGTCTCCCTCTAATGGCTGTGGAATACAATCCGTCACCAGAATTCTATTAGATCTGCGACTTTGTCCATCTTCACAGGGTGTTCTGCAGCCAGGAGGCTGAGTTGAATTCAGTCTTTGCTCTTTCTAGAAAACAGGAATCAGAGACAGGATATGTTTATTTCTTGATTTTTCTATGATGGTTCAGGTCAGTGATCACCAAGACTTATTCTATGTGCTAGACAAAATAATTTTAACTTAATGCAGCTGCATTTAGAACTCAAGTCAGGGTAACTTCTCCCTCCTTGTATCCCAAAGGTTATTACATAAAGATATGGGGACAACTTTTTCAAAGACTACTATGACCCACATTCAAACTGAACAAAAAACTATTCCTGATTTTTTAGCAGCTCTCTCACTGTTTGACACTGAAAGACCAAGCACCAGAGATGTTCATTACTTTGCAAAGGTGTGGCTTGGTCGGCGGGGTAAACAGGACTCAGCAACTACCTACGTCTGTGAGGTTTTAGTCAGAAGGCTACAGAGATGCCTTTATGGTATTCAAATGCTTGAATATAAATCACAGTTTGTACTTGACTGATTCCCTCAGTCTTCCCCCCCCACCCCCCAAATCTTAATGACAGGTAAGAATAAAACTTTAGGGAAGGGTACAATAGACTAAGGATGAGGGAGAAAGATGACATCTGCAAGATTTCAATAACCCCCAGTATACTTCGATATTTTGGTATCAAAGTCCCTAATTAGTTCTATACCACCTGTGAAAGAAGCTTCACATAAGTAGCTAAATGCCTTATTTCCAAAATTGTTTTACTCCATGCTCCTGTCTGAAGGAAACACTGTCATTTACCTCTCACCACCTTTCTGCTACAACAAACATATTCTGATGTTGTGGACAAAAGTACATATACTCGCTCTTGTTGATGCGCCACTGAACTACCTTCCCTCAACAGCTGTTTAACAGTACCCCTAGGTACCCTGCTTATTAGTACAATTCTTTTATTTTGGATGTTGCTACTGAAGTGTGTGTGCATGTGTGAACACAACACACAGCTTAAAATTAAGTGCAACTTACAGACAGTAGAAGTGATTTTTCTGGAATGTGTGCATTACAATCATCAGAAATATGGTCACTAGATCTTCTTTTCCTTTTCTCAGAATCAAAAGAGCTCAATTCCTTCTGACTTGGAGTCGTGCTGTTCGTGTTTCTGCTCCTCTTTTCCAGTTCATCATAGTTCTTGTTTTCTGTGTCAGGAAAAAAAAAAAGGTGATTTAACAGGTTATCCTTAAAAACCTTTGTATTTCTTCACATCTGTTATGTCTTAAATAAAATACATGGAAGCAGATACCTTCCACGATAGTTCTTTCCTTCTTTAATTGTGTGTGGCTGCAAAAATATATTCCCTAAAATAATTAAGGAAAGATTATTATTGCACAACTAGTTAAGATAAGGGTATAACCAAATTCATAGCTCACTTCCAAATAAGAATTAGCACTCCATACTCCACAGTCTTTTATCTTCTGCTGGATGCGATATTCTCAATTTCCTGTTCTTATCTACAAATGTTACTAACCAGTATTAAAAAGATAGTATGTTCTCCCTGGAGAGACAGCATAGAGCTCATCGTTTTTCAGCAGTAAATACAAATATTGTCATATAGCATAAACATTTTAGCAGGGTTCACAAAACATTTGAGCATCTTTAATGTAGTATATTCTTGAGTATAAAAGATTTTTTTATAAAATCAGGATTATAATTGGTGCAGTGAGGCTTCCCTCAGTTTCTTCTTCTACAGATCTGATTCATCATAGTTTTATTCCTATTAAAAACAGCTTTTTAACATATTTTACCGTATCTGTAAACAAACTGCACTTTAAGGAAACATGTACACATACACTGTGTGCAATGCCTATTTTATTTCTGTGCTCTCATAATACTAGACTAAAAAAATTTCCAAACATTCTCCAAAATTCCTATTTAAATGCCAGATTATTGCTCACTACAAACCTTTCTTCTGCAGCTCCTGTCTTCTAGAAGTGAAGACACTATTTTCTTCTGATTCCTTAGAAGCCTTGGTCAATTTACACAGATCATCATCTGTCTTTCTCAGGCAATGCTCTGACCTGTAAAGAACATTAACTATGACTTATCTTTAATTTTGAAAGAATACTGAATAAAAATCCCAACAGAAACAAGAGTTGGTTAGACCACAAACTTCTGCCTCTATCATAAGCACGTGGAGCTTGGCAAATGAAACACAAACTAACTCAGCTCCCGTTATGGAAATACAGATACTCTGACATCGTTAATGAAATGGATGTTTCTACAAGGTACAAAGAATGAAAATCTGACATGCTTGACATCAGACACTGAAATATTATTTTGCAGTTAAGCCTGACTGCAACAAGAACGCGTAACCAAAAAAAAAAAGAGAGAACAACAGTCAGGTGAGTGTGTTCTTGCCTTTGTCATGTATGTGTTAGGAATGAGGCAATATAGTATATTTATAATTTAGATTTAGAACTGCTGATACAATCCACTGCATAAGTTCCTGCAACGAGAAAAGATTTGAAATAGAAATTCCTGCTCAAAAGGGCCTGAAACAGTACCTTTGGGGGAGGGGGGGTGGAGCAGAATGGGGACGG
>NW_010509711.1:67774-88087 GCF_000687285.1 Phaethon lepturus
AGGACACACTTGAATGAGGAAGAAACAGAAAAGGATTACAGTACAAGAAACTAGGCAACCTGCAGGTGTTCAGCTGAGTTTGTAGTTTCATTCTAAGAAGAAGGACATGCAAGAAAGTAATCAGGTTGGCTTTTTAAAAAATTTATTAGCTTTTTTTATAAATAGGAGAATATATTCAGGAAGTACTGACGGACTGAACAGTATGACATCCTCATATTTGAGGTCTCGCCTTGTAAACATACTCTCAACTTCTCTGGAGGCTAGTTACAGCTGACAAAAGTTTACATAACTGTATTTGGTTTTCTAGTGTATGCATTAGGATAACATTTAGTTATATGTTCATGTGATATTTTCTCACATGAACTTAATTACATTCATTATGCAAGACCTCTCTTCTGAAAATTTATCAGGGTTAGAAGACAAAAGAAACTAACCTTCATTATCTTTGCTTCATTTTCTGTGAGAGTCAGAAAATAAAAAAAGAAAATAAAGAAGATTTCACAGACAAAGCAATTTAATGCTGCTCTGGAAAATCTGTTCCATTCCTCTTTCTGTCACCTCACTTAAGCCAAAGTGATTTTGTGTTCGTGTTCATTGTTTTATAACATGCCTAACTAAGAATGCTGCAGTCTCCAATTTGCAAAGAGCTAAGTTATCATCACAATGACCAAAATCACTGACAGCTGAGCCTGGATCCGTAAAGAACATCACCAACCATGGGAAAAAACATTCTTCACATCTTTAACTAGATAGCCAAAACTGTTGGACACTTTCTGAACAGATGCCTATTCTTCAGTGCTGTACCTGCAAACTGGAGTATTGTTGCTCTTTGGGAATACTGTAAAGACAAATGAAGATTTCCAGAGTGCTCTGATACTACAGTGATGAACAGTATATAAGCACCCTGAAGAAATTACTCATTATCTTTCCATTCACAAAGAATCATGAATTGGACCATATACAGAAAAAGTGTTCGGTAAGCAGTATTATTCATTCTGTGTATTGAACAAGACAGATTCTTCCATAGACCAGGCAGCTCTAGTTCTGGAATAACCTCACTACAGAAAATTTTATATTGGAACCTACATCCCTCTCAAATATTTGTATGCGTAACAGCTATATAGATTTGACTGCCTTAGAAGACCATACAAAACCATCAAGTGGTTTTTAGCATTTGTTTTACACCAACATCACAATTCAGGCATTTCAACAACAGTAAACATTTCAATAGCAATATTTCAGCTAATAGACTTCCCTAAACATATTTACTCTATACACAAATTCTGCACATTTTATTTTCACTTCCAATCTTTGCTGATAACTGAGTTTAAAATGCACCTCTTGACAGATATATGCATAAGCTAAGAAGCTATGGCAGTATATACTGAAGTGTTCTCAACAGCCATGAGAAACAAGTACAAAACACACTTTAAAATCCTAAGTTTCTTTACATTTAAGACCTACCTCAAATTTGTTACACTGATAGGTCACAGTGGTGACTTAAGCACATGCATTTCACACTAGATTGCAGTGAACAAGCAATGCAAAATCCACCAGTTCTGTAATACCAAAAGCAAGAAAGAAAACAGGGATCTTGCAGCAAGTTCTAGCTGATAGAGAAAGGTCAACTTACAACCACCCTCTTCTCATCACACACAATTCTTTGACTTAATCTGAAATTTCCATAGGACAAAACTGGCACAATTTTCAATAAAACAGAGCATGCATTCTAGCTGCTCTGAGAATACAAAAGACTCTCCATATGGCCATGTGCATATATATACATATGCATAATGATTGTAATGGGGGAGCTTTTACTCTCCTCTGAGAGACCTCAAAAGAATCAGTGCCAAGTATATCTTATACACAGACCTTAGTTACAGAGAGGTGACCAAGATCAAACCATGTCTGTGTTAAAATAATTCCTAAATACTCCATTTCCCATGCGACAGCTATTACAACTTGCACTAACATGCTGGTCACTGGGGAGGGGTAGAAAATCCTCCTAATACTGGTTCCGCTAATAACAAGCCTTTTACTTAATACATTAGAAAAGCATATCACAGGAACAGAAAGTTAACCCTTCAAGCACAGAACCACTCAATAGCTAAAGCAAGTTGAGTACACCAACTATGAAAAAAACTGACTAGTTCAAACCATTACTGTGCTTAACAAACTCAGCGGCTACCCTTTGGGTATGAGTTTGAAAAAAATAGGCGATATGTTTCCTCATATTTAGGGAGTTACATACGAGAGTTCATGTTTTCCTCTCTATGAACCCACTACCTCCCATCATCCAAAATAATACCAAATGGAAAAAATTGATACTAGAAAGTATAGATCTTAAAAGATTTTGTAGTAAAACAAAAGACCCAACAATCCAAACTCCCTACGCTTCAGTCAGCTAAAATTATGGAGGACTATTTATTAGCAACAAATTTAATACTTCTAAAATGAGACAGTTTATTAAACTATTCTAAAACCCTCACTTAAATTGCAGCTTTGCCAGATTAATTTAAGCTGCAATGGGGATCCCAACACAAAAAGAGAAAGGAATTCCTACTAATGTAGGTTCTCTAATATGTTCATGTGTCAGAATGAGAAATACAACTTACTTTTCTCAAGAATTTTTACTATTTCTTTAACTTGGAAACTGTTGATTATTCCTGCCCTCACAAATGATTCTTCTCTTCCTTCCTCTTTCCAATTTCTTCCCCCAAATTTCTCGCTATTTGTTCCTGTGGATACTTTGCTGTTAAGCAAAGAGGCAGCCATAAAAGACAAGAGGAAACAGCTTACTCTGAATTCAACTGCCATCTTAGACCAAAACAAACATTACAGAATTCTAATGCCTGATTTCTTCTAGTTTTATACGTCAAGCATTACTGTGGTGCTCAGTCAACCTAAACATAGGAAGAAAAGAAGAAAAGTAGATGTTAAGCAATGAGAGGACACACACACAGAGCCCTTCAACAATGGCATTCTGTTGGGATTGAGACCACTGGTGGATTAATGTGAAAAGATATGAACTATCACAGAAAGGAATTTGGAGAAATTTTGCAAAAGAAGTTACTTAAATCATGCTAGAACACATTAATAGCAACAGGAAAGCAAGATTTTGGTTCTGGACATAAAACCAACTTATATGTGTTTGAATTACATGGCCATCTTCACAAATCAAAACACTGATCTACTGTAAGTAGAAATTCCTTCTATGAAAGAAAAGTAGCCTATTAACATCAGGGACAACAAATCAGAATAAATGCAAAGTTAAAACAGCTCGTTGGAGCAGCATGTTAGTTTGCACTCAGGAAACAGATCTCCTGCTTCAAGTCAAAACTATAACAAAAATGTTTCAGGGAAATTCTTTTCCATTGTGAAGTTATGTCATTTCAGGAAGACTGGCAAAATCAGCATTGAGAACATACCTTTCAGACAGAAAAGAACTTTCACGAGGAGAACTTAGTATTTGACATGTCTGTAGGTTGGCAACAGATGATGAGGGTAGTTGACCCAATTGTAATTTGTCAGCATCAGATAAATTTGCATCAATTATTACATGTCCGTCTGTGTATTTTCTTCCAATTTTCGTCCTCAGGACATTCGTCAAGATAACTTTGGGTTGCCTGCCATATATATATATATATAGAACAGTAAATCATAAATACTTCACTGAAATCTAGAGAAAGAAACTTCTTGTTAAATTCATGTACCTTTACAGGCTTGATAATCAAACATCATTACTTTCAGTCCTCTAGAGAAAAAACAAATTCCCACTAAGGAACTTAAAATCCAAGGTAAGCATATAAAAAACAAAAAAGCACCAAGAGATCAGGGTAAGAAATGCTAGCCATATAATTTAACCTTAGCCAGATACAATTCACACTGCATAGCCCCTAACATATCATCTAAGTATGGTTTAAAGAGTGGTCAATGTTCATCTCTAGCTTTCATGCAATATCTGTACACATTTCTCAGAACTAAGAACAAACAATCTTGATTTTCCTGTGAACAAGAAGCCTCCAGTAAAATAGGCTGAATTTTCTCAAGTAGATGGTCAACAGGTAGAAAAGTAGCACACACAAAGGCAGCATTACATTTTGTTCCCCTCCTCAGCTTCCAGGTGGCATTCTACAGAATAGCAATAGCAAGGCTCAGAGAAACATCTGCAAGTGTTAGAAGAGATAAGCATCAAAAATAAGATGAACAGAAATATGAAGATGCAGCTGCCCACTTGAGCACAGATGTGCAAGAGCAGCACAACTTATTTTATACAATGCCACCACAGCCAGCTTGCTGTATAGCCCTTGATTTACTCACTTAGATTTTCAAACTGGGATTTAAATGTTACCACTTCCATTGCAATTTATTTTCAATTATGATGCAATGTCACAGCCTCTTTTTAATCTGTTATGAACAATATTGTCTTTTGGGTATTGACTGCGCAATTCTCTAGTTGTCTGTATTTATCCACAAAGCACGCTCCAGCACAGACTGCGTGATGACTGGGAAGCACTCAGATCTCTTGCACCGAGATGTGAATTTGCTTTTAATCAGGAGACTACCTTAGACACAAGACACTGCAGAGGCACACAGGTAATGAGGATATGATTGAGAGGTGAAGCCTAATATAGAAGAACACTTTACTCTGGATGTAACCTCTGATAAAGGAAGTCCCCAAACTGTTTATCATCTTCAGCTCTGAGAAAAAAAAACTCAGTGAAACTCAGTGAAAAAAGCATTCACTCTAGCCATACAAGATACTGGACTTGATATGCTTTTCTTCTGACCATTTATGCCAGTCCTGATTTTCACAAGTAGTCTGAAACAGCTAACAGTGAAAATACACCTTGATACCTCCTCTGAGAAAAAAGGGCAGTTAATGCAAGTGTACTCTTCTTTTCACAAGGGAAAAAAAAGCCACAACATTTTGAGAGCCCAATGGCTGAATCGGAATTAACTGGTCCTGTCCTAGAACCCATCTGATCACAAAACCCATTACAGCATGCCTGGCACAACATCTCTCAAAGATTATCAAAAAGAACCAGGTACAAGGGAATTCAAATCAGAATGACATGAGAATAAGAATATAGTTCATGAACAAGACTGCTATGGCAAAACAAAGAATACTTTCTCATGAAAAAACAACTGCAAGGAAAATTGCTTTGTTTAGTAACACGAGGCAAAGACAACATACCTTTTAGACAGAAAAAGGCTTTGGAGAGTAGGGTTTAAAATTTGCCATATCTTTAGGCTGGCAGCAGATGATGAGGGTGGTTGATCTGACTGCAGCTTACCAGCATCAGAAAAATCAGCACCAGTTTTAGGTTGCGCCTGTGTGTATTTTCTTCCTATTTTCGTCCTCAGGACATTCGTCAAGATAACTTTGGGTTGCCTGCCATACATATAATAATAAATTAATAATAGGGTGCTGAGAACTTCTTAAGTCACATGATTTCAACAAAGTTTTTGTATGAGTTTACTGTCTCTGCATCATACCTTATATCTTCAGTAGAATTAAGTTTACTTCCCTGACAATTTACAAAGCAGTTCTCCTTGGAGAGGAATCACAAACACATCTCTTGATGAGGACAGCCTCTCAAGGTTTCCTCTTCTGGCATCAATGACTAACACATCCATATCTGATTCTGAAGAGGTAAACTTTCATTGCAGAAGCATGGAAATTTTGGTGCAGCTTTTTATTGCAAAAGGTTGGAAGTGGTCACTATGGTCTTACAAACTATTCTGAAAGCATACACTTGAGCATTTGCAGGATGTGAAAACAAGAACTCATATTATGGCATCTTATTTTAGAACCATCAATATCATTAGTTCTCATATCACAAGTTAGATTATGAACTTGCTGGGGAAAAAAAAAAGGAGCTAGTACAATCTCTCAGTTTTGAAGCTCCAACTGATTTCTACTCAATTTCACTATGGAAATTTCATACATTTATTCATTACAAAGTTAGTAAAAACTCCCTGTTGAAGTTCTTTAAACAAGTATCTATACTTTGCTGATCCTGCTAGATTGGTACTGAAGTCTCCACATAAAGAATTAATTATGCAGCATGGCCAGTAATTTGGACACTTTCCTTATAAGTCAGTAAGGATTATATATCATACATGATTTGTTAGGATTGACTTTATTTTCAAACAGATGAGAACTGGATTTGTTTTCCCAGGACAGGTCCTAAGAGAACACTGAAGTTCAGGCTCATTTGTCGGTTTTAAAAGATTACTGAGGCAAGAATAGCTTTTTCTATTGCATGTCTTGCATAACAAACTAAATAATTCACATTGTAGAGCAAGAATCCTTCTTTTATAGCTACAGAAAACCTTTTACTACTCGCATAGCTGTTACGTGCATGTTAAAGTGGCATTTCTTAAGCAAATGGCTGCAGTTCCTCAGTGGGTTGACAACTGTGCAAGCAACTTTTAGGAAATTATAGTTGTCCCACTCATATGCTGCATTCAGCTCAACAGCACTGTTACATGGTACCTAGTGGTAAACAAATAGGTATGGCATGAAAGCTGCTGAAGAACAGATACCCTTGAACCTGAAAGAAAAAGATTTGGAGCTGCCATGCTAGTGAAACACATTGAACTGGAGGAAGACGTTTCACATAATCCTCGTATCTTCTCTTTCAGTGGTTGCTACACGTTGAGATTTCTCTTCCCTGGTTACTTACCATGTTAACAAGACACAGGACCCATCACTGAACTTGAAAAGACAGTAAGGTTCCTATGCACAGCCTGGAGAATCTGCATATCAGCTATGAATGCTGGTCAGTCTTACCAGATCTCTGCATCACTGAATGCCAGAATGTGCAGGCAGTGAGCTGCGCTTAGAGCTCTGCTATGCATTTCTCAGACCAGTGGTCTCCAAACTTTTGATCATGCACCCCCGTCAGTAAAAATATTTTGAGCACACACCTTCAACATGTTTAATTATAATTTATATAGCTTTATCAATATACTATCATGTACATTATAAAACTCACAAATAGAAATTTTAAAAAGGATGTGATAAAGGTGAAATAAACATTTTTTATTTATTAATTGTACAAAAAAATATTTCCTTCCTGCACCTCAGTGTGCACCTGTGGATTGTCTTGCACATGCCACACCTTGGAGACCACTATCTAGACGATGGACAATAAACCTAAATGGTTCCCATTCAAAGCTTAGTAACTTAAGTTCAAGTGAAGGCAGTTTCCTCCACTCTTTACGCTTCTTTTAAAAGAAGTTACCCACAGAAAAACTAAGTGGTAAAGAGCTAAAAGCTTTGTCTCAAAAAAAAAAGCTAATTAAAAAAATACCAAACCCTAAGTCAAGGCACTCTGATGCCAAGAATCTGGAGAGAACAGAAAAAGAGCGGAGCACTATGTAAGGAATGTGTCCTAATGAGCTCTTGGAAAAAACAATCCAGGGTTTCTGAAGTGAGAGACTGATTCTATGAAGGCAGTGAGAAATCATACGTACAAAGATGGTCTCATTAGAAGGCTGACCTAAACCACAAAGTGCTCCAGAATGCTTCAGGCAGAGTCAGGAAAAGGCAGGTTTACATTTGTTCTGTTACCTAGACCTGTATATACTCTATGACTTCTAATGCAAAGATCTGCTGTTTTGAAGAACCTATTACAGGCTCCGAGCATGTGCTTCAAATACTGTAGACCTAAGAGAAGTTTGTTCTGCACTCCAAGGATCCAGAGATTGGAGTTTCATTTGAAGGAATGCTTCAGCTACTGAAAAAGCTTAGAAAGTAAATACAGGTCATGAGGGACAGTTTAGTAACACTAATGTCTTACGTGGTGGAGCCCAACTGTAGCAACCTAGTGAGCATATACCAAGCCTGCAAAGCATTCTCAATTTAGCATAGGAAGCAAGAGACTTATTTAGTACAGAAGTCCCTGCTAAGTCAGAAGTTCTAGCGTTTTTCTGGGCTTCTCAAATGTTCAGAGTTGATACATTAACCATAGTTTAATACGTCAGAAGAGCTTACAGTGACCAGACTTATACACCATTTGTTGTTTATCCAACTGCAAGGTATATTAGAAATAAGGAATATCTAAGGAAATAAAGAATATATACATTTAAGAAATGTGATAAAAATTCAAAATTCAGCTACACAAGAACTTATTAGACTCTTAAAAAAATTTACAACTACAGCAGGTAAAGGCAACTTCAAGGTAACAGTCAGTAACTTGTGCAAATTCTTCTTATGAAACTAGACATTTACTCTCGTGCTTTAATTTATTCCTTAAAGATACGGACATCCCAAACTACTTTAGAGATCTAGTTACTAAAGAATTTTAGTGGAAAGACACTTCATCTTTTGGGGTGCTGGAAGTGATGAAAGACTAAGCCAGATACTTCCCCTCTTCCTCTAACAGGACCTGAAATTACAAATCAAATCTTGAAGTATCTAAACAGCATTTTTCCTCCAAATACAAAACAGCTGCAGAAGTGGGCAATACAAAGATGTGAATCAGAAATTGTTTCTCCTTATAAAATTTTATAAGTTTTTAAAGAGTCTGAAAATTGTTACTGTAGAGCACCATGAGAGAACATAAACGTGTTATTCTCTATGGAATGCTTCAGTTCTCCTGACTAGATTCATGTCAAGCCTAACAGTCTGCTTCCCAGATCTAAATTCTTCCAGTTTGCACTGTTCCACCTTTTAGAAATGCCAGGTTTTTTCCCTCGTATTTGTCAAACATAAGATACCCTAATGAAATTTATCCTGAACTCACACTGTAATTAGTCCAATGGAAACAAACATGGTCACAGAGTCTTTATTTTAATTGTATCATTAGGAGGTAAGTGGGCCCATGTGAACCTCGTGAAATTTAACAATGCAAAGTGCAGGGCCCCACACCTGCATCAGGGAAATCACCAGTATCAATACAGGCTGGGGGGTGAAGGGATTGAGGGCAGCACTGCCAAGAAGGACTTGGGGGGACTGGTGGATGAGAAGCTGGACATGAGCCAGCAACGTGCACTCGCAGCCCAGAAGGCCAACCATATCCTGGGCCACATCAAAAGAAGCGTGGCCATCAGGTCGAGGGAAGGGATTTTGCCCCTCTGCTCTGGTGAGACCCCACCTGGAGTCCTGCATCCAGCTCTGGAGCCCTCAGCACAGGAAGGACATGGACCTGTTGGAGCAGGTCCAGAGGAGGGCCACAAAAATGATCAGAGGGATGGAACATCTCTCCTAGGAGGACAGGCTGAGAGAACAACTGGGGTTGCTCAGCCTGGAGAAGAGGATGCTCTGGGGAGACCTTATTGCAGCCTTCCAGTATTGGAAGGGGGCTTCTAAGAAAGGTGGGGACAGACTTTTTAGCAGGGCCTGTAGTGATAGGACATGGGGTAATGGTTTTAAACTGAAAGAGGGTAGATTTAGACTAGACATAAGGAAGCAATGTTTCACAATGAGTGTCATGAAACACTGGCATAGGTTGCCCAGAGAGGTGGTAGATGCCTCATCCCTAGAAAGGTTCCAGGTCCGGCTGGATGGGGCTCTGAGCAATCTGATCTCGCTGACAATGTTCCTGCTTGTTGCAGGGGGGTTAGACTAGATGACCTTTAAAGGTCCCTTCCAACTCAAACTATTCTATGATTCTATGACTTGTAAAGAAAACAGGAAAAAAGATTCCAGCCTTTGGGGTCTTTAACAATACCATCATGATAGATAAAGCCCCCAACAGGAGATAAAGGAGTTAGAAGCAGAACTTCCAGTGAAATTTGATTTCATTACCTACAGTTTGCTGGCCACCTTGGAAACTCAGGTCTGACGCCCTTTGCTGACATTCACATCAGGCTAGACCTTGACAGGCTCCAGGCCTGTAATGTGGTTTACTGATTGTTATTATGTACAGAATTTGTAGTGTTTCCCACTCCCTTGATTTAAATGGGGTTTATACTTTTTCAGTAAGCATCTTTGCAAAAATGATCTTACAATTTAAAGCAGACACGCACCAGTGCAACTAGCTTTTGCACTGAGAACCTGTGCAAAGGAGAGGAACCTTCAAAAAACAACAAGGAAGAAAATAGTATATATTTGGCTATTCCTAAAGATGTCAGTGCCAGGCTAAGGCATCACTTGTCACATGGTACCATTTTTTGGCCAAAGACCTTGACAGGACAGCTGGTTGTGACATGATCTTCAGAGCTGCACAGTGGCTTCGGAGCTTTCAATGGCTTCCCTTTCTAAAGGAGGAATGTCATCTGGTGGCATTTCTTGAAAAATCATGTCATCATGACTAGATGTAAAATAAATTCAGGAAAGACATCTACACTTAAGCTGGCCTGTTTATCTGTAAATGATGGTTGAGACACAGATCCCTAAATTACCTGTTAAATTGTCCACAGAATAAAGTGAGCAAGTCATGCAAAAGACATTTCAAAAGAAAAATTAGTTTCAAGCAGAAAAAAAGCAAGCAAAGTATACATTAAAAGCAAGTCCCACCAGCAGATCCTGCAAGTAACCTGCACAACAGTAAGACTGGAGGCATCTTGGTGAAGGAAAACCAGAGAATTATTTTTGTTTCTAAAGCAAGCACCTACTGTACCCCCTCTTATCTACCTCCACAAAATAGAAAAAAAATACATAAGCAAAGGTAATAAACACATACTTACACATGTAAGGATGGAACAGAAAAAAAAAAAAAATGCTGTTAGCTGCTCCAGGCAAGTCTCATATCACTTTTCACAGGCAAAAAAGGATTATCCTACCTTACAAAGCACAGGATCAAAAGCTATTAATCGTCTGTACCTCTTTGGGGAAAATGTTTGACCTCTATTTAACCCAATAATCAGAGCTGCTAGATCCTGTTCTTTTCGTATGATCCTATTTGTGTACACACCAGTGTTGTAACCACTGGCTCCAATTTGCTCAAATTTGTATTAGAGAGTGATCAAAATGAGACCTAGAGGCTACTGACTGCTTTTGAAGTGTATTTTCACTAACTGGCTACACCAGCATCTTCATACCTATGCTCTTCCACTAAAACCCAACTTTTGGGAAATATTTTGACAGTGGGATGCCACATACCATTGTGAGAGTCACCCCGCCAGGCCCCATAAAAGCTGAACATCTGTCCTGGGTTTACAGAATAAAGCCACTGATAAACTTCATGTGTATTCAGCTGTCTGAGCTTCTGCAGCACATGCACAGCTCAGGAAGTCCTTGGCCTTTAAAAGCCCAAAAGAATAACATATGCGCTATCATTAACAGAAAACTCTGACTGCCACATTCACCGACTACACCCTGTTGAGAAGAAAGTCTGTCTATCGTCCTCCTACTTCAAGGCCCTGACTTTTCATCAACTGATTAGAAGTCATGTTTTAATAGCAAACATGAACAACCCTACTAACCTCCTTTGTTTGCTGGACTTTATTATTATTTATTACAAGTTATTACTGCCAAAATGTGCTTGTCAGGGCAAGGAGAACCAGCATGTAAGTGATAGCCAAAAAAACCTGACTGCTGCAGTGTCAGTACTTGATTCAGCTGTGGCGTGTATTTCAATTAACATTTAAAATACTGAGCTGAAAAAGCAACACATATCTTACTTAAGTACTCCTCCCACCCTCTCCCTAAAGAAAACTTGACAGAACAGGACAAGAAGCATGAATTTCAAAACAGTGTTCTATTTTGTTTCTTTTTTTGTTGTTTCTATTTTCCTCTATTTCACTCTTCGCTAATGCAGGAGTTGTACACCTGAGGTAAGTGGACACCTCTAAGCTCTATTTCCAGGTGGTGATAGCTACCCTTGAAATAGTTTTCTTGCCAGAAAAGTTTTCTAAGTAGGATACAAAACATTGACCAATTACATAAATATTGTATCTAACTTTCTGCAATTACACTAACAAATTGAACTATTCACATTTCATGACAGTCTTAATCTGTCTTGTGACGCAATCGTAGGAACATATAAGAGATCTCCAGTATATGAGGAGGACTAGGGAACCAGCATGCCCTCAGAGCCCCGTCTGGGATCATGAACAAACCACCTGACAGTGACCTTTCACAAGGCCATGAGCAGAGGTGTTCAAGTGAGAGCAGCTGTGGTTGCTGCTTCCAGCCCCTATGGTCTCACAGCAGGAGTGACAGAAACAATCAACTACCAAATTTTGTAATTCAGAACTTCAGTTAAAAACAGAAGTGAAGGTAGGTTTGTGCCAATACATCCACTTTGTCCTTTCTGACTAAAATTAAGTGGCAATAACAATGCTCAAGCAACACTTTAGATGAAACATGCTACCCTCAATGTTTGAGATTAGCTCCTATCAATAAAGATGACTGCTTTTAAAACATCAGGAGCTAATAGGAGTTTGTCATTAAGACTTATTTCCTGCTTTTCAATGCAAATGAAAAATTCCTCACTGGGAAGAAGGAGCAGAGAAAACTTTTGCATTAGAAAGATACTCAGCATGCCACTTCATACTATTCTCTTCTGAGTTTTGCCAGTTCTCAGACTTTTGCTCAACAAACACCATCTCTTTAGAACCTGTGTCCTCTTTCTATTGATTATGCAATGAGGTCAGTGTGTTGATTTTGACTTACTGAGAAACACTACATACCCAAATGGAATACTTAGAACAAGCTTCATTGCAGGCAGTAGTTACAGAGAACCTCCAGCTAGTCTCTGGACACACATCTTTTTGAGGAAGTGAAAAATGCATAGGTTTAATAGCTAAATATTTACCTTTACAATCTAAATCATTTCTCACTAACGTGCTGGTAAGAATTTTGGTAAAAAATGATGGAACACCTACAAATACTACTCGAAAGTCTCTCACATATCAAAATGAACATATGTAACGGAACCAAAGGTAGCTTTTTTAAAAAAAAAACCTCAACATTGAAAGGTCAGTTCAAAGTTTTCTGAAAGACTTACAGGTTGATATCAGACATCAACCATTTCACAGCATAATTAAAACTCCAGAAACTGCAACTTACACAGCTTTTAAACTGTGCTAGGTTGACCCTGCAAGCCATTCCCTTAAAGTTACTGAGACACACATTTTGAGGTAAGTAGATGTGAACTGACAGCTATGCCTTTGAGAACATATGAAAAATAAATTCAGAATCTTTGATAAGTTCAGCTTTTCTCTGCAACAGTTTGAAACATTTTGAATATCAAGACCAGGCTAAGTGGTAACTATTCACAGGTCACAAAACCACCAAATTCAGTGTCAAAAAAATCACCTGCTGTCATTAAGCATTTTCATTACCTGTGCACTTTGTTTTTAACAGCCTCTCCTGACAAGAAATCACTTATGGTCAAGTTAAATTCCAGTCAGAAAATGGGTCAGAGAATGTATACTCTTGTATGTTTAGATTTAAATGACTTGTGGAATAACAATTGCTTCATTAATAAATACAATAAATTCATCATGCCCCCTAGCTGCTGTCAATGAATCCAATTCTACATTTGTCAACTATAGCACAGCTTAAAGATTTTTCTTGGGTAAACTATTATCTAGCTGACAGCTTCACAGAAGATGATTTTAAATAATTTGACATAATCTCAAAGAAACCAAGATACTTGCTTTTGGCAACAGAAAATAAAGAAATGGCACAATGGCAGTCTTATTTACTCACTTAGGTGTCTTGACTGTAACAGAGGTGAAAAACATCTAGTTTTTTACTGACTTACCCTACTAATTGTCATATTGCTTGAGGGTGGGGAAGGTGTGTTTTGTTGCTTTTAAGACTTGACAAAACCAGCTTTATGACTGTGGACTACAGAGCAAAAAGTGACAGGCAAAAGATAATCTGGGAAACTTCTTAAATATCATAAATATCTAGGGCTAGAATGGTAATGTACACTTAGAGAGTAGTAAACACCTTTCAGGATTCCAAGCAGGTCAACAAGCAGTAATTCCTCTAGTAAGTGTTGCATACCCACTCTGATGTCGCAGTCTTGAGTTGTGTTAAAACAAAAAAAAAAAAAAGGTTGCTTCATAATTCACGATTCCATTAAATCCCTGAAACATGATTCTCTCAAGGTGGGCTACCTAGCAGCTTGAAAACCATCTCTGCATGACACAATTGGCTAGAGACATGCGATACCCATCTTCAAGAAAGATTATGAAACTCTGAATATACAAACAAAGAACTAATTTTGAAATTACTTCTTACCCAATTGATTCTTCATCATTAGAGTGGTGTCTGTCGCAGTCCTTTTGCCTTCCTGCTTTTATGGAAGGGTCTCTTTTGTTGGATCTTAGTTTCCACTGAAATAAAAGAAATAAAATTGGCAGGCTCCAACAGACATAAATATGTCATAATGGATATTACATTAGAAGAAGGGAACAATGCCAGATGTGGAAACAATGCAACTGATCAAATAAAGCAGAGACAACAATTTTGCAAAGAATGAATTTGCTTGGTTTAAACCACCCACATACCACCTGATCCTGAATGGAACTTTCTCCTCCTGAAGAAATTTGACAATACAGGACAATTCAATTATTTCCCTATTTAAAGGGGGACTATCCCAAACAGGGACTTACATTAGGCCTGTTTTACATCATCACAAATACACAAGATAAAGAAAGTAGAGGTTAACACCATGCATTTAACCAAATTATATTCCACTGAAAGACATAGAATTCTGAGAAGGAAAAGTAATTTGAAGGTTTGGTACTTGGGTGGCAAAACCCATACCAGCAAGACTTCACTTTTTGCAAATTCTCTTACCCTACCAGAATGGACTTGTATTTTCAAATTAAGTAAGTGAAGCCCCACCAAAACATATAGCTATTTCTGCAATTCCAGAAACCCATCTCCCTCTGCCATTTCCTCCTCCTAATCTCTCCTCACTTTTTTTTTTTAATATAAAAGACAATAAACCAAACAGATGTTTAAAAAGTTATGCCAGTCAGGCTGAAAGCAGACAAATTTATCTTCATTTCTGTTTATACACAGGGTGAAAGGGCATCTGAAAAATGCATGCCCACACATATTTTACACACTTCAGTGAAGTCTGAAAGGTGCATCCCAAAACAGTCTTTTCCCTACCATAGGGGCCAACTCTACTGGAAGATATCCTCATTATTAAAACAGCTGCCAGCAAGAAATTGCCTTGAAGGTGCTCTCCCCTCCTCCTGCCTTCAAACATCATCTAGTTCACCTCTTAGCACTGGTCTTCAAGCATGTTAGAGACCTATATGCCCACATCACCAAAAGCTGCACAAAATTTCTCAAGCAACATGGAGCAGCCTCTGGCAACACTAAGTACAACCTGAATAGACCTTCTGATGGATAAAACAGTAATATTTCTTTTAATTATGATAATTCATGAAGCATTCTTTTCATTCTTTTCTTTTAAAGTAGAATATAAAGACTAGTCAAGTGTTTAAAGCATATGGAGCCCTCTACCACATGGAAGAGTCTGAAATATATAGACAGAGGTAAGAAAAGTAAGAAATGCAAAATTAGACAATATACAGGAGATAACAGGGAAAAAATATTTTTCAATTCATCCAGGCTAATCACTGTTTTTATAGAGGCAGAGAGAAAGACAGGAAGAATTCCATACAAGTGCTGTCTGGCTCTGCCTAAGAGGCTGCTGCTTGTAACCACAAGATACATTACTTCCAACTTCAAAACCTGACGAATTGGATGCTCTGCTCACTTAAAGTATTAACAGTATAGAATACAACCACACAGTGAGTTTGTACTGCAGCATGCTCAAATGACCAGGTGTTCCTAGAGACCTGGGTCACATTATCAACACTACTGTAAGTCAAAAAAATTCCTAACTTCCCTCACTAGGTTTTTAAAACTCCTCTGTGGGGGAGCCTGTTTGTCCAGCCCCATTATTCTGAAACCACTAAAACCAGCAATAAACTCTCAATGCTCAGCTGAAGAAGTCAGGAGCAGCAAAACAGGTTTCCAAAACTCGGCATTTAAAAAAAATGCTTACAGAATTTGGAACAGATTTGTAAAAGCAAGTATTTGCTTTTATGTGAGACCAAGATGATCAAATGTCATTTATGATAAATGCCATATAAGTCCTCTTACAGTCTTTTGGTCTTAATACTGAAATTGGTTATGTCTGTGTTCACCTAAAATTCTGTCAGAAGTCATGCAGCACTTCATATATGCTCTTAAAGTTTAAGCTCTTAGACATAAATAATGACTAACTGAAAACTCAATGTAAAAATTATTTCCATATCATTACAAAAAGCTTGGTAAGTGACCTGAATATAACCTAAAATTTCAGGAATCAGAAGACAATTAACAACAAAAAAATACTTGTATTGCCTTTAAATTCATTATTTTCAAGATAATTTCAAACTACACCTGAAAACCAACTCTGCTTTTTAATGATTTAGGCTGGCAACATGGCACCAATACTTCAATTTCTGTAACTGTATGCTTGCAAGCAGATTTCAGACCTATATACTTGTCTCTTTCCAAGACAATCTGGGTTAGATATTGGTCACAAGGCAGCACTCAGTACTGAAAAAAATCCAGCCTCCAAAACAGAACAAAAACCCCCATATAACATTCTCCTACACACATTACACTCCAAAGAACTTCTCTTTACCTCTTTTAAAGGGTAGTCCCAATGGTGGGAGCCTGGGAGCCTTGCCAAAGGGGACTGAACTTGGACATCCTCTGACTTGGTGTTTGTTTTCTTCTTTGGTATACGAAACTGAAAATAGATGATGTTACACACATAATAAAACTAAATTATCCACTGGTGCTATGAGCTGACATACTGCCATGTAAAGTTTTCTTAACTGCCAGGCAACATAACAAAGTTGCAAGGGAACCACTGACCTGTGACTTTAAATGCACTCCTCACTGATGCTGCATCCTAAATCATGTGTCATACCACATAAAGAGCTAGTTTTAACATATGAACTGTCTTAAAAAGTAAGGAAAAGCTCTTCCTATTTCATTAACTTTACAACAACTCCAAACATGTGCCCAAAAGGTGAGAACCAATCTACTGGCACTGTTTTCTTACTTCCCTCTGATTCATTTACATTCTAGTTTAATCATCTCAGTTTAAAGAATGATAAAGAGAAAAGGAAATAGATGAACGTCATGATGAATGTCGCACCAGGTTTGAGCTCTCGAAAAAAAACTCAGGGTGAAGAGCAATAATATCTTAAAATAGTACAAGTATTTTGCTATGATAATTTAACATCAATACACTACAATGTACTCAAAATGATACCAGCTATTGTCATTGCCAACTTACGAAAAAATGGAACCAGCATTTTGAAAGTAATTATTGAAAGATAAAGCAGTTAGTAACCCATAGAAATTTGTCAATTCAGAAAAGATACATAGGAAATAATGTTTATTCACTGAAATTAAAACCAAAAATGGTCAAACTAAATTCCTAGCAGTTCATCAAGACAAGGAGAGAGAGTAACATTTCCTATCAGTTAATTAAACCAGTTAAAATAATACCAGCTGAAAGAATAAAAGCACAAGCCTTGCCATTTCTCCTGGTATCCTGAGAAGCAAAACTTTACACTGCAAATACAACCAGATTAGAATGTATCACAGTGGGAATAAAACATTTACATCTTTCAGACAACTGAGCCTCTGTCAGCCAGGAAGAAGCTGAAGGTTACTCCATATGATGGCTACTGTCAAGTGTATTATGAACTTAATTTGCAAGCCGCCAGATACCCTACCTTGTAACATGAAATTACAAGCAAGGACTCTAGAACAGCGACGCTAACAACTTAATTATTAACACAGAAACTGCATTCATTAGCTCTGTAATTAGGCCTTCAGACAGATCATAACTGAAACATACTATACCATAATGAGATAATCCTTCAGTTCTTCAGATTGAACTGTGAGTGCTCTTATTCCTTCTCTATGCTTCTTTGAAACAAAGATTTATTTTTTTTAGTAATTAGACCTGAATTTCTATACAGTACCTCAAACTGTTTTTGCTGGTCAAACACTGTAATAACAAGTATGCCTTCAGTAACAGATTCCTCAAATTGTAAAGGATGTAAACATTACACAACAATTTCCAATACAAATACCTCCCTTCCCTTTTAATCAACACTTAAGGATTGAAATAGACATTTTCTTGCTCAAGAACATCTGCAATTAGATTGATTGGGATTTTTTTTGTTTGGTTGGGTTTTTTTTGAGAAGTGGCCTATAAACATTTTCTATCAGTCAGAATGCATTCTTCTGATCTGCACCTTAATGGCCAGGTACAAATTTCTTCAGAACTCCACCTTCTGCCTGACTAGTGGTTTCTGTTATGAGCTTCCTAAGAACACATATTTATCTGAAGTTTAAAGTTACAGAGGTTCAGTTAGCCTCTGTAATAACATAACGGGTAACACTGAGAAGAGGTAGGGTCAACTCAGAAAACAGAAAGACAAATGGACAGACAGAAAGGGATAAAAAGCACACGTTCATCAGCAGAATTTCCACCTCACCGTACAGTATCTTCCCAGTGCTTGCATTCATTAAGATGTTGGTTTATAGTGCCCACAATTAACTTACAGAACAAGCACAAAGTCAAGAGGTAACCAACAGAGGTCTGTATCTATGGTAAGTGCAACATATGCAATTGTCTCAGCTTTTCCCCTAATAGAAAGTGACTAACTCAACACATACATGTGCATACACACTTAGCAGACTCCTCATATAAACCAGCAGTACTTTTCTGAAGGTTCCCACCTGTAGGAGCAAGGGTCAGAAAAAGTGCATAAACAAGGTGTTGGAAACAGCTTATTTCCAAACCAGCAGACAGTCCAGACCTTACCTGCTCAAACCAGTTGCTATGCCTACAATTTTTTTTCACCAGTACTTCCATTGCTAGACACTACTACTAATAAGGATATTTTAGAAAAAATAAACACTAGCATAAGTAGCCTCTGAACACACCTCTGCAGACAACTAAATATTATGCCATTATGCAGCTGCCCTACTTACTTGAGCATTACTCTCAATATTTAAGATGTGAGCTTAGGTCTTAACACAGCCTTGAAAACATGTTGTTTATGTGAAATCAAGTGTTAAGCCTATCATGCATTAATACATGTTCAACAGCAGACATTACTCTTGACTGCTACCAGGATAAACTATTTCTCAGGAAACAGTGCTCCAACAGAGCGAAAGCTGGACCACTGGAGAATGAATTGGGTTGTGCAAATAAGTACATCAGTATACTCTAGGATACCCACAGCCTCAAAGTAAATTCTTACAAATTGTCATAAGACTTACACTGACGTGACTTGACGATGACGTTCTTCCTTCCATGATTTTCTCTACTGAAAAATGACAGAAAATAAGCTTAGCAATTTGTGATTTATTTATTCAGAAGGAAGGACCACAGCAGTAGGTACTAAGCGAGAACAAAAAAAAAAATCAT
Organism: Phaethon lepturus; assembly: GCF_000687285.1. Classification (NCBI taxonomy): domain Eukaryota; kingdom Metazoa; phylum Chordata; class Aves; order Phaethontiformes; family Phaethontidae; genus Phaethon; species Phaethon lepturus. The sequence continues at coordinate 87,160 of NW_010509711.1, forward strand.
TTTTTGAGCAAGCTAGCACAAAGAAAACTCATCCACAGAATGAATTGGGTTGTAAGGGACCTTTAGAGATCATCTAGTCCAAGCCCACTGCCATGGGCAGGGACTTCTTTCACTAGATCAGGTTGCAGAAAGGCCTGTCCAACCTGACTTTAAATATTTCCAATGATGGGGCACTCACAACTTTTCTAGGCAACTTGTTACAGCGTTTCACCACCTCCTTCATAAAAAAATTTTATTCCTTTTGTCCAACCTAAATCTACCCTCTTTCAGTTTAAAACCATTGACCCTTGTCCTGTCACTACAGGCCTTATTAAAAAGTCATTGACAGCCACAATACAAGAGAGACATGCGCTTGGGCAAGGCTCTGGATTGTCAGTGTGGGCAAAACTGTTAAGGAAATTTGCATTAGAATTTATCCCTAGTAAAGGCATTTACTGCTTAACTCCACTCCCGGCAATCATGCAACTAACAAGCAATTCAGGCTTTAAATATAAAGTGAAAAGGAGTCACAGAAGACATCTGTAACACTACACGAGCTCCAAGAATAAATAAAATTCAAGGATTGCTGTTAAGTGTTGAACTTCTTCCTCAGTGGAGGAACACAGCTTCAGAAGGGTTTATTACCTTTATAAGTACTCTGTATGACTCCAGTATAAGACCTTCAAACCTTACAGCTAGTTCGAAGCTTCTCAAGAAAGCCTTTGAGTTGGTGTACCTTCCTTTAGCTCGGCGGTTTTTCAACCGACAGCCCCAGTTCCCTGGAGCGGGAAACAGCAACATCTGTAGACTATTAAAGAAAAACCGAACTACTGCCTATTTCAAGGAGGAAAAGCTGACAAACGGCGGCCTTCTAACAGCTCCGGGGGGACAGACAGGCACCACCCAGGGGCGGCACCGCCCGGGCTGTCACCGCAGGCGCCCGCCCCGC
>NW_010509712.1:0-271 GCF_000687285.1 Phaethon lepturus
GTGACTGGCCACCAACTGGATTTAACTCTGTGAAGAGTACACTTGTCTAAGTCACGAGCTGCCGGTTTCTCCAGGACAATGCTGTAGGAGACAGTGTCAAAGGCTTTACTAAAGTCCACGTAGACAACATCTGCAGCCTTTCCCTCATCCACTAGGCAGGTCACCCGGTCATAGAAAGAGCTCAGGTTGGTCAAGCAGGACCTGCCTTTCATGAACCCACGCTGGCTGGGCCTGATCCCTTGGTTGTCCTGCAGATGCCCTGTGAGTGCCC
>NW_010509712.1:399-10264 GCF_000687285.1 Phaethon lepturus
GGGGACCTCCCCGGTTAACCAGGACGGCTGAAAAATGATGGAGAGTGGCCTGGCAAGCTCCTCTGCCAGCTCTCTCAGTACTCTCTGGTGGATCCCATCCGGCCCCATAGACTTGTGAGTGTCCAGGTGGCATAGCAGGACGTTAACTGCTTCCTCCTGGATTATGGGCAGTTTATTCTGCTCTCCATCCCTGTCTTCCAGCTCAGGGGGATGAATACCCTGAGGATAACTGGTCTGACTATTAAAGACTGAGAAAGAAGCATTAAGTACTTCAGCCTTTTCCCATCCTTGGTGACAATGTTCCCCTCTCCCCCACATCTAATAAAGGATGGAGATTCTCCTTGGCTCTCTTTTTGTTGTTAACATATTTGTAAAACCATTTTTTGTTTTATCCCTTATGACCGTGGCCAGATTAGGTTCTAGCTGGGCTTTTGCTTTTCTAATTTTCTCTCTGTGTGACTTAACGAGATCCCTGTACTCTTCTTGAGTTGCTGCCCCTTCTCCCTAAGGTGATAAACTCTCCTTTTTTTCCTGAGGAAAAACATCTTAGGTACTTTCCGCTAAGCCAACAACAACTTTATACAAAGTTGTTAGAAAATATCCCAGATCTAAATATAAGATGGAAAGCAAAAGTTCTGAGCACTCTAACTCCAAATTCTTTCTGACTTTTAAACAGGGAAATAGTGACTACCCATACATTAGGCTGAAGTAAGTAATATTTATTCAAGCTGTATATATGTGCTAAAACAGTATAGAAAACATACAAAGATCTTTGGGGATTTCCTTCCCACCAGCATCCCAGATCATTCGAATTTTTTTCTTTAAAAAATAGTTGTATTGGTAGTTAGCAGTAAAACATAGATCTACTGAAAGTTGCCTTGAAATGCCCGAGTCAGATCTAATATAAAACAAGTTGGCAAAATTGGAAACAGTGGGAAACAATGTTCCACATTTAATTCTCTTGAAAATGCTTATCTGATTCTTTCCTTTTGTTACCAGAAATGGAGTAGGTATATCAAAAAAATAAATTTCTGTAGTCCCATAAAAGAAAAATGTTGGAAGTAGTGGCAATTCATACATGAAACTGTGATCTAGTCAGAGATCAGTATACTATTTGTCCTATATTTAACATAGCAATGACACTGAAAGTCCTGTCAATTGAATTTGCGGGTGATACTAAATTAGGAGATGTTGTGAATAGTGAAGAGGACAGAGAATTAAATACTGGGCTGTTGAGAAGTCAGAAATACAAGCATGAAATAGAATGAGATTCAAGTATGACAAATTAAGGCTGGTACAACTAGGAAAATAATTAGAAACCGCAACAATGTTCGACAAAGAAAAAAAGTGCTATTAAATAGATTCTTGGGGAGCAATGAGTTACTGTGAAAATTAGTCTGGAGAGAATAGAAATACTGGTAATTCATACTTGAGTCATCCTCACAGGTAGTGAAGAAATGGGTGTTTTAAAGCATGCACAATCTGCATGGGAGTAAATTCAACATACTTGAATTCCACAGAGTGAACTAAGTGAGCAGCATGCAAAAAATCAGCCCTCTAATGCATTAGGTTAAAAAAACCTCTGTCATTCACATATAACAAGGGTTCAGGCTGCATTTATGGCAGTTGTTTAGACACAGGAAAGAGCAAGAATAGTATGGGTGCATAAATACCATTGGATGAGCATGGAACTGAGCTGACCCTACCTGTGGTGTTTCTAGAATTAGAGAAAGGATTCCAAGCAGACTGAATATGAGGCCACAGAGAGGACCTCTGGAAAGAGTCATGAGTCATATAGGGTGATTTGAAATGTTCCATTTCCCCTCAGAGATTTGCTCAGTCCCCATACCAAGCTGAAGATTTTCTGAACTTCCGGTGTTGTCACAGAAAGTGGACAAGATCCTGTTACTAAGATTATTCATAAACTATGTCATTTAGTTAAGCTGTGGGAATAGGGACAGAAATACTCCAGGAAAAATAGACACCTTCCAATCAAAGCCAAGGGAGGCCACTCACACAGCATTTTGTTGCTATGCACCTCTTGTGGTTTTAGAATCCTGAAATGTCTTTTGCATCCTGGGGCATCACTACTCACTGCACTGGCCTGTGAAGAAGACTCGGAGCTCCTACTGCAAAGCACAGAAGAATGTAACACTGCTACGTAAACAACACTTATCAATATCTCTTCTTATTCTGTCACAGTCCCGACTACATCCCGAAGACTGCAACACATTCACAGTGATATGGAATCTTGCATTTAAACCCCATGTTATAACCAAATTTCAACAGAAGTTAAGAAAAATAGTTTCTTCTGGAAAACAGCTTTCAGTGTGAAGTCATCGATGTAGTATTTCCTCAAAGTTCCCAGAAATATGCAGACTGATCCTCTCCTTTGCTGCAACTACTTTGCTCTGGACTGCTGGAAGACTTTCAAGGTAGACTCCGTCCAAGGGAAAATTGCAGGGATTTGTTGTGAATCCTCTGTTGACACAAATCTGGTATAAAGGCTTCTTCTACATGTCTCATTCCTCTGACTAGCATATGATAGGTGGCTGAAATGAAGGTGACAGATACAGTCTAGGCCACCTACATTGCTGGTTTATCTTTGGACAAAGTTTCAGCTAAGTGGCCTGTGAGTTGGGCAACAAGACCTGTAACAGGCACCTGCTGAAATGTTGGAGCTTAAAATTATAATTATATACACACACACAAAAAAGAGCCATGTTCCCCAATGAGAGAAAATAGTACCAAAATAAATAGTCTCCCCAAATTGTCTCCTTGCATAGTACAGTCAGTCTTTGAGCTTCCCATTCAACCATGAGTTAATGGGACAGAGAGAACTTGTGTAGAGACCTCACACTCGTGTTTCATTCTACATGCCCAACCTTCTTTCAAAAGGCAAAGGGCACGTTTGTTTTTTATCCTTGATAAAACATGCATTGTTCACTGGTACACCTGCAGAGACAAGGAAAGGAGGAAAAAAGGTCCTTGGAATCTACAAATACTGAGGAATTCTCCATTATTTGCAGTTTTGCAATCAAGGCCTTATGCTTTCCCATAATTTTCTATTTTAGTTTAATCAGTTGTTATGGATTTGTTGCAGGATTCATTTAGTGAAATTTTATAACTTTGGTAATAGAGGAAACCACATTATGTCAAAATTAAAGCGAAAAAGTATTTTAAAAGAAATTTGTGTAAAGGAAATAGATGAAGAGTCTCCATGCCTATTGCTGAAATGGGTAAAAAGTAAGTAGGGGCTTGGATTGCTACCAGGAGGACTTAGATTGGACATGAAGAAAACCCTTGCAACAGTAAATCTTTCTATCCTTCAAACAGGCATAGGTAAGGTCTGCGACAAGTTCCCTAAGGACACTGTGGCATCTGCAGAACAGGTTACAGAAAGAGCTGTCAAACATGACACTGGGTATAACTGGTCCTGCTTTGGAGCACAGCGGGGGAACTAGATGTCTTCAGCGATTCCCTTCTAGGCTTAATTCCTGCATTTTTCTTCTGTGGTGCCTATGACCTTTGTGTCTTAAACTCATTTAAAATACTGAGAACTTTTTCTATTTATTTTTCTTGTTTGTCAGAAAAATAACAAATGCTGATAAATCTCATGTATTTTCCTCAAATTAACAGTAAGAGAAATTAAAAATTGAAGTTGTTACCAGCGGTTACTGATAGAATGTGAGTAGAGGTACTATCACACATAAATAAGTGATTTTGTCATCATGTACCCACACACTAACTCACGTGAGCAAATACAACAATCTTAGCAACATTTCAGGGAAACACTGGCCACCGAAGACAATGCTCCTTATGAAATGAAAGAGAGTATTTATTATATGATGATTACCTACAGAAATCTATACCCAGAATATAACCAGGAAATTTGGATATACCAGCGCAATGACTTCACAGCAGCCAGCGTCTTGGCACAAAGCCAAAGAGCTAGAGGTACAAGCTGAGCCAGCACCTCACAAAGCTAGTTTCACTTGTCCATAGTAGGGCAACCCAACAGAACTGCTAAACCACACATTCCCAGCAAAATCTTGTATCTTCACATGACATAAATAGCAAACTCAACAGTGGCCTGCCCCTTGACGTCCAGCCGGGAACTGGGACCTAATTCTTGAGTCAACAGACATATAACTTGTGACCTTTACACCAACAGGCAAAGCAAGGACAGCTGACCTGTAGACATGACAGGCAAGAAAATATGCCGTCCAATAAGCCAAGATCCTGAATCAATGATCTAAGGCATCCTTTCACTTGATATCAGTCCAAAAACCAGAAGTGCTGTCCATAAAGTCTTGCAACCTAGACAGCACTCTAATGACATGATTGCTCAGGGACCTCACAGCTCCATGTCCTAAACACAACTATGGCTATCTAGAGGTTCAGACCTAATAATATCAGCCCAACAAGCTAAGTCCATCCAAATCAGCAAGCTCACAAAACTTTGTTATCTGTAACTGGCTGATGGAAAAAAAGGAAATGTCTGATGTCTCAGACATCAGCTCCTGCTTTAGGAGTTGTGTTTGCTGAGTAAGTTTCCCATCCTTCTTCTCCTTCTGAGGGAGCTGAATTCTCCCTTCATCCTTCAGTTTTTCACTAGTCCAGGACTCCTCAGGAACCACAGGTTGGAAATATATTCTTTCCAACTTCTGGGACTTGTTCTCTGATTCTTTTATGCAAGATAATGCAGTATCCTTTCCCCAGATACAACTGATAACTAAAGCTGAGTCTACCACTGTGATTAATTCAAGTTCCCTGAGGTCCTGAGGAGATACATATTACCTGGGCTCTTGCTTCCCTTTTTTTCTAAAATTGTGCTACTACCAGTTCCATATCTTATGGGATTGGCAGTGTGCAAAATTCACCAACTGCAAATAGATGGAGGTATTATAATTGCATTACCTATTTCTTAAAATGCATCAATGCCATTTTTATGATGCTTGTAGTAATGACAACTGAATTTATAGGATTATAACAAAACTAAGGCTATATATTCATGTGAATAATAAGATGGAATCATTCTTTCAGAAATAAAGAAATTTCATTTAAGTCCAAACAAGAATGAACAAATTAGCAAGAGATTAAACATCTGGAACCTTTCAAATAATTTGACTAGATGTGCAGGATTATTAAGAAAAGATGTGTTTTCTTCTGTTGGGTTTTACGTCTACTCTTTATTTCACCACAGATGAGCTTCATCAGGCAGCAGGAGAAACGGCCAAAGGAAAACTGTTTGCTTGTTTGTTCAATAAATGAACTATTTGTTCTGTATTTTACAGGAGGTGAAAACTAACATTGTGCTAATCCTGCCAGGCATAGCCTGTGTGTGGTTGGTCAATTGAACCCTGAAATCTGGTTTGCAAAGGTCTGGAAGTGATACAACTGTAACAGGTTCAAAGGAGATGACTGAGCTCAGTGAATTCAAACTTCCAAGTCCAGATTTCCAACATTGCACTTTGAGGCCTTCAGAGGCCGAGCAAGAAATTTCAGCTCCCACTTTCCTACTACTACCCCAAAACATGGAACCTGACATATCTAAGGTAGATGCTTTTCATAGAAATTACATGAACACCCCTCACATCCACCCCTTTCTCTTTTGCTGAATTATGCTATTGTCAGTACCTCCAGGGATGCCAGGTGGCCATTCTTCATGCAAAACAAGTTATTCAGAGATGCTATTCAGTATAGATTGCCAACCTTTGAATCCAGGACAATGGGACTCATTGGGGACAATGAGTGGGTGGGGCATTTTCCCATCAATTTCAAAAGAACCTCTATCATCATTTCTAGCCCTGTGGATTTCTGCTACTCTAGAAATAACCAAGACACCATAAGGCCCCTTTGTCACAGAACTTCTGTAGTACAAATTTCTCCATTCTTGCCTTATTATTTAGCAAGACAGATATTTCCTCTGCTCTGCCTCCCACCAGAAGACTTCTCTGGAGTGAGGAGTGAACATCTATGCAGTGGTACCTTCCAGTGACTTTGTCTATATCATCCCTTTCGTAGCATTCTTCTTCTGGTTCCATTTCTCCATATATGCTATGTGGCCTCACCTTAAAGAACCTCCAGCATACACCTCACTCTTTCTTATCTAATCCTGCTTTGCTTTGTGACATCAGCTTCTGCCTCTCTTTGCAAAGGTCTCTGCCTTTGCTCCCTCTTTTTCCCAGTCTGCTTACTCTTGCAGAATCACAGAAACACTTGTTCCACTACGACGCACAACTACAATGCACAACTACGACGCACAATGCTCTTTCATCTCCAGTAACCTGGGTGAGATCATAAGCACAGGAATAAACAAGAAGATGGACCAAAGTGTCAATCTCAATCTGAAAAAGGGGGCAAAAGATTTGTTCTGAAGAGGCGTCAATTTAGGCTTCATCGGCACTTAGGCAAGCTAAAAAGGGCAATAAGTGATTTCCTCCCCCCCACAATGAAACCTTTATAGCATTACAGGAAAGGAAAAAAAGAGGAGGGAGATATGTCCCAAATTAGGATGAAAAGTTAAAATGTTTGTTTTCAAAAGTGTTTTTAATTACTCAGAACCAAATGTTTTACGTCAACAACTTAAAATATTTTGTTTTGATTTATTCTATTTTTAAAAACCCTCTAACATAAATTGCATTTTGAAAGAAAAGTCATTTAATAACAGCAGTTGGAAACTCCTCACTCTATAAAAGTTGAACTAAGATATTTCATTAAAATCAAAACATGTTTTAAAAAAAATAGCTTGAGTAAACAATATTTTCCAGTGGAAAGGGCATTCAACTCTAGAATTTTTTTAACAGCTCTGCTCTCAATTTTCTTCCAACACAATACGAACAGGTGTCTATAGAAAGAAAATGTCATAGGGGGATTTCTGGAGTTTTGTGGTCTGTGAATATCCTACTGTTAATGCTTATCATGCATGCCGTGTGTTGCTGTGACTCCTACTGGTAACAGTAACATTATTCATAGTGCATACTTGCTGGGATTGAAGACACAAAAAACTACTTCAGCTCACTTCACCCTGCAAAAAAGGCTTGACAGACCTGCAGTCTGTGTTTTCTTGTATGCTGACATACGGCATTCAACATACTCCACCTGCTTGAACAGCTGCTGGTGAAAAAAACACGTCAAAGAGCAGTGAGGACCTGTGAGGACCACTGCACCCGAGGTGTTTCCAACCTGAACCCCAGGCCACATCTCTCTGGTGCAGCACTTTGTCCTTCCATACCTTGTAGCTTTGTGAAAGACTATCTTGCCCTTGACTAGGTCTCACAAAGGTGGAGGTAGTATAGTCCTTGTTTATCATGGATAGAAATGTTTCATGTTTATCTCTGGATAGAAAAGCGATGAGACATTAGGCAATGTTGTTCAGATGTGTCAATCGCTTCCTAATACCTGTTTGCCTTGAAAAGACTGTTTGGTAAGCAGAGAGGGGGTAAGAGAAAGGAAAGAAAAACTTGCAAAGAATTTCTCCCAAACGTGTGCATGTACAGTGGCAACATACTGAGTGAAAATTCAGCATTTGAAAATACAGACATATTTTCTCAGAAAACCTTTTTCAATTTTTATCAGAATAAAAAAAATAGTCTCTGCATCGCCACAATATATGTGCATATTTGTATAGAGAAGCTTGAGAGAAAAACAGCAAAAAGTCAACCACATGCGACAGTAATGAAAGACCGGGTATTATATTTTTATCATAACTATATTAAGATGAAACATCTTGCCAAACATTTGTAATTACAGAAAGAAAGAACATATCATGATAAAGCTGACGTTTAAGTTCTGTGGATTAAAATTTTATGTCATATTAAAAATGGTACTGTAAAGGCCAGGCTATGGCTGAAATTCATTATCACGCTTTTGAATAGAGAAGTCCAGTCATTACACTTAAATTTGAAACCATAACACTGTTTTGAGGGAACTGGAATTTCTGTGTTTAACAACTTTAGTTGTTTCATATAACATGCACTATTTAATAATTCAGCATTCTTATTGTGTTAATGCAAGTTCTAATTGAACTCAGAGTCCTGAACACTCAGTAGCTCACTCAAGATAAAATTACGTTCAACGACAGTCACTGATGCAACTCAAAAGGAGCATACTGGGACAAACCCTTTACCTGCAGGGTCATGTCATGCTATTCCATAAGCAGATACACAGAAACCTCAGTTGTGTTGCAATCATACTCCTCCCCATGTGTTACAGTCCAGAAAAGCAGAAAGACACAGCAATTCATCTGGCTGGTGCTTTCATTCTCTTGCATACTTGGTATCAGATCCTGTTCTGCTACTGTGTGTGGGATTTGGACTCCTATTGAATTCTCCGCATACAGGAGGATGCACGCTTTGCCTAGTCTCTGTTCACCATTCGTCCATTATACAGACAGATAGCCACAGAATAATACCACTCATCTGAAAGGATCTCCTTAATTTTTTTTATGTTTTCATAGTTGGCAGAATCTGTAGCCTAAAGTAACAATTAACCCTCTGAAGAACCTCTGCTGCAGAGCTCATACACATCACAGTAATTGATACATTTCCTGACCTTTTGGAAAGAGCACTGTGAACTCTGATATCATACCTCATCTGAAGCAAATCTTTAGTCCATGCTTAATAGTCTGATAACACTTGTATTAATAAAGAAGTGGACCCTATGCCTAATGCTCAATATAGGAAAGGTGTTGAGTCAGCAAAATGTTAATTGTAATAATAAGTTTCTTTTCACAGTATCAACTAGTTGCTTATCAATCTGTCTAATCACTACACTTCTCAATTGTACTAGATTTCTGGGGTTTTTTCCCATACAGAACCATATAAAAGCTGAGCATTTAGGCACAAGTCAGAGACTTGACCTGTTTAACACCTGTGTAAAAGTATTTGCATGAGGCAAAGAAACACACAGAGGACTCGAGCACAGGAGCAGTATCCACAGCAGCATCACATACTGGGGAAGAGGCAACAAACTGATAGGAATAAGAGGTGTGGCCTTATATAAAAATTACCATGATATAGAAATTTAAGTATAATGAAGAAAATGACCAACAGCCGCCTTTGAGATGGTTGTTCACAGCTCTTATCACCTACAGGCAGGTGTACTCTGAGATATTTAAACATAGATTTTAAAGTACCTGCTATGAGGGTAGCAAGAAAGATCAGCAACCAGTACAGAAATGTAATATTAAAGAATCAAAATTTTTGTAAACACTACAAAATTTTGGTTTTATCAGTTTTTCCTTCTGGGTTTGGAGTCTTTACTATTTTCCCATTTCCTTCCTCATCAGGATATCTGAAAGCAACAATTTCACAAAATAACATGATGCTTCTTAGCTATTCACATGACTTCAGGAAATAGGGCTTTTAAAAAGTATTAGATATTCTGAGGTATGTAATAAAACTTCAAGAGTTCATAAACCTGAAAATTTTTGTGAGGATTTTAAAGATGCTGATCCTTCATGGATAGAAGATCAGAATATGCTTTGGGTCCAGCGTTGCTTCTGACCCAGCAGCTCGTTTCACCATACTGGTTTTAACAGTGTGTAGGTCATATGAATGCTACAGGTGACTTGGACATTCCAGTGCTCTTCCTTCAAGGCTTGAACCTGGGCTATGACAGTTATAGATGCTGAAGTCCTGGGAATGGGGCCAGGCCACGAGAGTAGATCCTTTCCAACCCAAAGTCTTGAACAGAAAACTATTTTTTTGTGAGTGCATTTCATTGTTCTACTGGTGTTACTAGGTTCTATATTTCAATTTGATTTTTGTTTTTATGTTTTAAATGATACTCTTAAAAGAATTCTTTCAAATGACTGAGCCTGACTTAATGAGATGGTCCTCAAAGAGATGAACTGTAGGGA